>NW_025336480.1:24671354-24682243 GCF_004798865.1 Varanus komodoensis | reverse complement strand
GAGTTTATTGACTATTTTTGTCTAAACTTTTAAAATAATTATTTAATTATATGCTGCATTTGTACCTTGAAGCAAAAGCTTAGTGATGTTGTAAACACACACTTCTATTGGTACTATTGCTCCATGTCTAAAGTTGGGCAGTTAGAACTATCCAAACAGCCTAAGTTTAGGCAAACATATAATAGGATTATAGACATAACTGAGTTATAAACTGTTCCTTTTCTAATTGTTAATATTTCACCATTTTGCTATTAAGGCACAGTAGCAGGGTTCTCTTTGACATTCCTGAGAGCTCTCTATCATAACTTCAACATTCTTTTTTTTAGTAGCTGGACTGATGCATTTATCCCAGCTGCACCATATCTATTAACACAAGTCCAGCCACTTGGTAAAGGAATCTTAGCAGCACAAGTACAGACACATACCTACACACGCCCTCACATACAACGTCTGTTCGTTATAGAAACTGTCAAATTATTTGCATTATGTTTCCTATACATAAAGTTATTTATAAATTAAAAGTCTCCCAAGCAAAATAAAACCCACAAGTATACATACATGGCTGCCATTCAAAAACTATTTTTGTAGTAGCAGCCTTTATCCTTCTGAAGAAGCTAACCAACTGCTTAAATGCATACTCCCGCCTCCTCTTTTTGTGTTGCTCTGTTGAAATAGAACAGTTGACAAGCTTTCCCTGTTTTATTCAAGATTACACTTAAATAGTCCTATTATGGCTATTAGGGGAGTAAGTCACCAGCTGTTTCTCACATACTGTGGGTACATTTCCCTGAGAAACATCTTATTGTAGTTACAAGCTGACATTCTGAATATTCAGGGCATGACAGGGGTGTATCACAGCTTCTTGTTACTGGAACTCCAGTAAGAGTCAGTTGTTGGGTGTTTGTCAAGCCACAATAATCTTAAAATTACCCAATGAGTCTGCATTGTTTCTCAACCACACCAACAACCCACTCTTGCTGGGTTTACACAAAATAAGCAGCTGTAGTACATTCCTGCTGCACCCCAAATACTCAAAACGGCCTCTGTAACAATTAGTCCCATTGGGAATTAACCATGTCAACACCTCTGTTGTAACAACAAGATCCTGGAAGCAAAATAGTACAAGATGAAAGATTATCTTTAAATTCCATAGTTTCTGAGTTTCCATAAAAGTGGTAGGTAAGCGATTTTACCAAGGGTCACTTGAAAGTCCAAGAAAAACAATGCTTACAGAGCACCTGGAAACAACAGAAAAATTCCAACAGGTTGGCAAAGTATTATGCTTATCATAATAAGTAATCCACAACATCTTTCTAGATATACAAGATGTCTTATGATCTAATCTATTTGAACTGACTGCTCAGAGAATAATTGAAATATACTATGCCCTTTCTTCTCCAAGCTTGAAAATTATTACAGTTGTAGAGGATGAGCACAATTATAGCTTATCCTCAATGTGATACAAATACTGAAAGAACTTAAAAATATTTTTCTCTGAAAGAAAAATGAGATCATATGCTAAGTTCTTTAAAATCCAGGAAAAAAGGAAAGCAAAAATCTAAGATTTCTCAACAACAACCTATGTTTAGCTTTGAGGTTTGATTTATTGGACATTTACATTTCAAACCCAAAAGATCAGAAATAAAAGCTTGGTAACAGTGTAAATCTATATAAACATCCACAAAGAAAGCAGTTGAAACTCAACATAACATTGCCTTTTATCTTTAATATTCTATTCTATTTACAGCTGTAATAACTGTACAAGATGTTCCAAGATCAATGAACAACCCAGTCTTCATCTTAAAAGCCTGCTATTACTGATGTGCACTAAATAGCATCAGCCTTCTTTTAATAAGAATGATTTCCAAAATATTGCATGTATTACAGCCCCCAAGAAGAGGCAAACAGAATAAACTAATTACCATGGTGGAATTCTGCCAGCAGAGAGTTTTCCCTTCTGCCCTTCACACAGCAATCTATTTGCGACAGAAACAGGGTTTCTGATTCCTGAAAGAGACAAGTCATTTAAAAAAGATGGCCACTGAGATTTTGGCTAGCTTGTATTTAATCAAGGGTCTCCCCCATGAGTCCCTCTCCCCTGGTCTGGACACCACTACACCTGTAAGACCAGCTGAAAAACCCACCATGCTATTTTTCTCCTGAGCAGGTGAATGGGGTGATATCTACATTTATTTGTACAAGTCGAAAGGCCTCTTGCCAAAAACCCTCCACCGAGGATCTTGGGTCACGAGGAGTCTTTGTGTGGTGGTGAATTTCTAAATCACTCCAGCCAATTTTGTGCAGACTTTTTCTCACTCCATATAAATGAATGGAAAAAGTCTTCCGTTAACTTGCATGGAAATAAGGAGGAAGGGATGAGCAGGGAATGGGCATGAAAGAGAGAACAAAGAAGGACGGATGAGAAGAGGAGGAGCCAGAAGAGGGGGAGGTAGGTGAGAGGAAAAGGGTAGAGAAAGGAGTCATAGAGATGGAAGATGATGACCTGTGCAGGGAGAGGGTCAGGAGGAGTGTGTCCCTGTTCGTTTTCCTGGACCTCTCAGTGGCTTTCAATACCATCAACCACGGTATCCTTCTGGATAGGCTGGCGGGATTGGGAGTAGGAGGCACTGCTTGGCAGTGGTTCTGCTCCTACCTTGCCGGCCGATTCCAGAAGGTGGTGCTGGGGGACTTTGGCTCTGCGCCATGGCAACTTTGCCATGGAGTACTGCAGGGCTCCATTTTGTCCCCCTTGCTATTTAACATCTACATGAAACCGCTGGGAGAAGTCAGCAGGAGGTTTTGGCTGTGGAATCATCAGTATGCTGATGACACCCAGCTCTACCTCTCTTTTTCAACCAATCTAGATGAGGCAGTGGCTGTCTTGAACTGGTGCCTGGCCGAGGTAATGGGCTGGATGAGGGCCAATAAACTGAAGCTCAATCCAGATAAGATGGAGGTCCTGTTGTTAGGTGATTCGAGCTTCCAGGTGACTTCGGCCCTGCCCTGGACGGGGTTGCACTCCCTCTAAAGGACAAGGTCTGCACCTTAGTAGTGCTCCTTGACCCGGAGCTGTCCTTGGAAGCCCAGGTGACGGCGGTGGCGAGGAGCACTTTCCTTCAGCTTCGGCTAATCTATGAGCTGCATCCTTACCTGGAGGAGAACTGCCTAGCAACAGTGACACACGCATTGGTTACTTCCTGTTTGGATTACTGTAATGCACTCTATGTGGGGCTGCCCTTGAAGAACAGTCTGGATACTTCAGATGGTGCAAAATAGAGCTGCCAGGATACTGTCAGGGACTGGTCGTTATTCTCATATAACTCCAGTCCTCTATCAGCTCCATTGGCTTCCCATCGAAGTCCGGGTTTAATTCAAGGTGCTGGTTATTACCTATGAAGCCCTAAGCAGCTTGGGACCAGGATACCTAAAGGAACACCTTTTTCCCTACATGCCCTCCCACCCCCTAAGATTGACAGCAGAGGCCCTACTCCAGGAACCCTCTTTGAAAGAGGTTAGGAGACAGAGTACTCGGAGAGCTTTCTCTGCGGTGGTGCCCTGACTATGAAATGCACTCCCTAGAGAGGTCCGCCTGGCACTGTCTTTATATGTTTTTTGGCACCAGGTCAAGACCTTTTTATTTGGCCAGTATTTTAACACATAGTAATTTAATTTATTTTAAATGATGTTCAGTGTGGAATAGTTAATTTATCTTATTTTACTGTAGTTTGAAATAATGTTGCAAGCTGTCCAGAGATGACTGTAATGGACGGCATACACATTTTTAAATACATACATATAAATTGGAATGGAATGGAATGGAATGGAATGGAAGATGGGGCCTGGGAGCCAGAGAAACATCGGGAGAAAGAAAGGTGCCTGAGAAATGAGAGAGAAGCAAGGAGAGAAAAGAGCTCATGCATATGCACACACACACATACACAAGGGAAAGACTGGCCCCTACCCTCCCTAGATCAGCCAATTTATGGTGGCACCCAGCACACTTTTTCAAAATGTCAAATGTGCCCAGTGGCCCCAAAAAGGTGGAGAATGATGACTTAAATTATTTAACTGAACAATTTATTCAGCTGTTTAAATGTTTCAACCATTTGTGAAATGCATCTGCTGTAGGACATCCTACAATATTAAGCAGTCAACAACTGAACGCAAGCATTCAGCTATGGGTTCTGCCCTGCAAACAGGAACACACTTTCCAGTACACAGTTTCCTACACTCTGTGCAGCCGTGATTACTACACCTACTTAAGAGGTGTCTTTGTTAAATGTTAAATTTTGTTAACATTTCAGTTTGGTGTGGTACAATATTAAGATGCATGCTCAGAAATATTCTTGAATTTCAATATTCCACTGTTTAAAGTTTGATCAACATACCACTGAGAGCACCAACTGCTCCAAAATTTAGTGACTTTCCATCCATAATACTGGCATCACATTCTATGTCGCCAAGAAGGTTTAGATTAGACCCCATTCCTGCATTTGTAAAGGGTGAATCCTAAAAGAAACACAAAGAAACATGTATAAAACTCATCACCCATAATTATGTACTGCATACTATAGAATAGTAGACTAATAATGGTTGTTCAGCTTACCTCTCGGGACTCAAGTTTCCAAGGGAAAATGGGGGTGGGGTGAGTGAAGAGGCAAATTGCAAAACATTAGGGAGAGTCAGTTGAAAGAAGCAGCAACTGAGCTGTCTCGTTGAAAAGGGGTTAAGGGGACAAGGTGCTTTCTGGCAGAACTATTTAAGAATCTGAAACAAGTGCATTGTGACTGATAGGCAGAAAGACCAGGGACATTAAAGCTGGCAAAGTACCTGACTATTCCAAGATACGAACCCTTATAACAAATTATAAAATAATGATGTAGTTTTATTGTTAAACTATACTGGATACAGAGCATGGGGCTCTAACACATACATATTTATCCCCACATCCTCCACCCAGGAGTAAATGTCCCCTCCTAGCAACATTATGGCAACCATGACCTAAATAAATATGACAAACAAAACATATACCTATGAGGAAAACCAAAGGGAATTGCATACAAGTTGTTACAGACAGCTTGAAATAACCCGAGGGTTATTATTAAAGGAAAGGCAACAGTTACTTCTGAGCATAGTGAGCAGAATGGAAATCTTCTTCAGGGTATTTCATTTGGATTTTTATGGCGACATATGCATAAACTATTTTAAACATACATATTTAAAACAACATGTGTGCTTGTGTTTGCCAGAGATCAGGGACTATCCACGGCTTGTCACACGCACTGCAAACACACATTTGATGCTACATTATGTGTGAAGCAGCCCACAGAGAGCAAGCTTCACGGTGAACTGGCTAGAGCAGGTTGTGCAACCAGAATACATAAAATAATCATAGAGATGCATCAAAACTCTGTATATTCCCAGGATCCTTACTGCTGCATGTAGTTTTCCATCAGTATATAAGGGCTTTTCAGCCCATTCATCCAGCAACTGCTGGAAGTTAGAGGCCTCCCAGACTGGTACTCCATGAGATGGAAGAAGCTGCCACCACAAGGAAATAGTGCTCTCCCTTCCATACATAAACAGAAGCACTTTCCACCTGCTAAATCTCTCTTATTAGTCTGACTGAGCAGGTTTTAAAACATGCTTTATGTCAAATCATGACCATTTTCCAAAATTCCCTGGAATGAGTAGGGAAAGTGGGATGAAGAACTGAGAAAGAAAGGGTCAGTGTTTGAAAAATAAGCACACCTAAAATCTGTGCTGTATGAAGGTGGCTATTTCCTTCTTCACTAAATTCACTGTATATTTAAGTGTTCAGAAATAACTTCTCTCACATTTACAGGTTTCACTTTATACACTCTGCAAGGTGAAATGTAAGTTAAAAGCCTGAAATGTCATCGGAACTGATGCTGTATTAGAGACAACACTCCATGGCTTGCACCACATTACCAGACTGAAAAATATCTAATACATTTTCAATTTACCTTCAATCAAAGGAAGATGTTCCATCACCATCCTTGACACTAATTTTCCAGAGCCAGTATCTGCTATTATGAACAGTTTGCATAAAGGCACAGAGATCTGACCCCCAGCCATGAAATGCAAATACTTGAATAAGGGACAGTAAAGTCCACAGCTGAATGGAGACAAATATTACATTTTGGGGATTTGCAGTCTAGATGTTCTTTAATCAAGTCATGATGTGCATAACAGGCAATATCTTCAATACTGCAGAATAAAGTGGTTTCTTCCAGCTTCGCAAAAGAACCATGCATTTGCCACCCTATTTTTCTTAACTAGTCCCTTCACATTTACACATCTCACAAGGATGACCTGAGAAGCAAGACTGTCAAACTGCTCACATGGAAGGAATTCTCTTTTTCCCAGTATTAAAAGAGGAAGTACATTTTTTAACTGTGGAAATATAAGAGGATTCATTTATCATAACTCATTACTAGGAACTAGACCATCCAGAGCTAAGATCAAGTCCTTCCGAAGTCACTTAGTTGAACTTGGCTCCCATTTAAGGCAGCTGTACTTCATTTACTCATACCTACCTTTTTGCATTTATTTCAGTGGAACCTAACTGCAGCTAGCTTATTTCAGAGCTAATCCTTTGGCTACCCAAGAAGTGGATAATAAAAAGAGTCTGAGATGGTTGTTAATTCAGAATACAAACATTCAGTTCTTAAATAGAACACCTGAAGCCTTGAATCAGTATGTCTTTTAAAGGAACAGCCTTTGGTCTGTCAAACTTGCACTGTCGTATTGTTTTCGCCTCCCACCCCAGTCTCCCATGTAGGTATTTAGAGAAAGCTGCAGGTTTTATTTTTTAAGTCTTCTTCCACATTCCTAAGCAGTTTTCAGAAAATAATATGACCACAGGTTGCTTTGGTGAGCAAGCAAGAGCAACCCATGCAGACAAGAGAGGAAAGATAAAAAGACACCATCCAAAGCTTTTATCAGCCAAGCCTGCAATGTCAAGAAAAAAATTATATTCAGTAAATTAAAACTGTATCACCACTGATTTATTCCTATAGCAACCACACAGCAGCTTGATAATTTTTATCTCTATGAAGACAAAATAATTCCATCACATCAGGTCTCTTGATATTCAAAATTCAATTTCTGGAGTATTTACTTCCAAGATGCATTTGCGAAGGACTGGAGGTTTTATAACAGCACAATAATTTCTAGCTGTGCTCAACCATAGCTGACCATCTCAAGAAAGTCCCAAAATCTGACATTCTACCAGATCTTAAAGCCAGCCAGAACGCTGTTTTTGTTGCAATATGTACTAAATAACATGATCAAACTATATACTATCACCAACAACACTTGTTTGCTCTTGCATGGACAAATGTTAAGGATGATGCAAGTGTAGGTCACAAGTGTTGATTACCTACTAAATAGAGATATTATGCAATGAAGCACTCTGGGATGTACCGAGCTGCTGGTTTAGTTCTTTTGTGTAAATGCTCATTGATCAGGTGCAATTGTTTGGGGAAAAAAATCCTAACAGTTGTCTCTACAGATTGTGCTTGCAATAAACATGTGAACAATGTTAGATAATAGCATCCATGGAACACTTCAGATTGCAATCCTATGATCTCTAAGAAGAGGGCTCCAAGATCAGTTAAAAGGGGGGTGGGTGCAAAGCAGGGAAAGTTTTCAATACTCCCAGTTCCTAGATAGCCGTGCAAGACAAGATGAACACCAGCACTGGAGCTAACACAATCCTCCCATAAAATTATTTGTTCTTACATGTCATGAAGTCATCTTCACCTTATGGTGACCATGTGAGTGAATACCCCCAAAATGTCCTATCCTGTACAGTCCTGCTCAGCTCTTATAAACTCAAAGGTTTCCATCTTATGGTTGGTCCTCCTCCTCCTCCAACTTTTCCTGGCATGACTGCCTTCTCGAGCAAGCGTGACCTTCTCCCAATGTGCTCAAAGTACAATAGATTCAAGTTTTGTACTTCTGGCTTCTAGAGTAAGTCCTGGCTTCATTTGACCTACGATCCACTTCTTCATCTTTCTCTGGGTCCAGGGTATTCACAAAGCTCTCCTCTAATACCATGTTGCAAACATTCCATTGTCTTCCTGCCACCTTTCTTCACACCCATCAGAATGCATAGTTTCCATTGGGAGTTAGAAGGATAGGTGCTTTGGGTGCTGTTCTCAAGGACTGTAGGCTGGGATTAATCTGAATAAGAATGAGAATGTAAATTAGAAGGGGGGTGGGAGGTATGGGCCATGCTGAGATGCAACAGTACTTTCCAGGTGGGCAGGCAGTTCCTGGGAATAATGAAGCTATACAGATGGCAGGAGGGAACCCAGAGCATGGGAGTTGCTCAGACACAGACCAGACAGCCCCAGTTCTTGACTGCACAATGCAACCTCAGCAGACAAGGGCAGTCCAATTAGAGGATTGGCATGTGGGAAGAGGTGTACTCACTTTCAGAAAGCCCCTCCCAAAGGGATGGGGCTCAGGCATGCTCATAACAATTGCACATAACACGCTCAACCATACTTTGTTGCAACTCCTTGAGCATCACTTTGCTTCCATAAGAAATTAGTTGTTGAATTCTTTAGCAGCTTCTTTCTAGGTCACTAGAATGCATATTGAATGCTTCCAGCCTGCAGCCACTATTTTGTTTTTTGTTGGCATGTTCCTGTTCAGATTTGGACTGATTTGGTTTCTGCAGCTTTGGAAGACTTCTATAGATACCTTACTGGGTGCTCTATTCCAAGTGCTTTCAGAATTGCTTTCACTTCACCTTCTTCTTCTCAGTTCTGGATAGTTCTTCCCATATATTGTTTCTACCTTCTTATTTTATTTAGGGGATGGTATGTTTCCTCTGTTGGTCTTTCAGCATTCCTCATCTAGGTTTGAAATTCCCTAATTTTTTTGGAACTTCTGGAAGAGGTATCTTGTTTTTCTACTTTTGTAATGTAAATCTGTTCTTTAAGTGGCCTATAATTCCTCAGGAATGCTATTTAAATTGTATTTGGGCACTATGTCTCTGAAAGTGATCTTTTTCAGCTTTACCCTTTATTTTTGATAGTAAGAGTTTATGGCCACTACTATGAATGTACATATTACATAGTCTATTTGATTTCTGTGTTGGCCATATGGTGATGTCCATGTGTACAGTTGTCTGATTAGTTGCCTGATATATTTGTAATCAACAGATGGTTAGCTCCACAGAATTCTATGTGCTGCTTTGCTTCTGATGCCTAGGTCAAATTCTCCCACAACACTGGATTCTGCTTTATTTCCTACGTTTGCCTTCCAGTCACCTATGATTATCAGCATGTCTTGTTCTGGTGTGTTATCAATTTTCTCTTGGATGCCTCCATAAAAGTTTCCAATTACTTTCTCTTCAGTATTTGCTTTTGGAACGTAGAATGGAACAATAGTTATGATTATAGGTTTCCAAGAATTCTCAGTTGGGACTTTGCATTATATCCCCTTACTGCCTGTGCTACATCTTGCCTCAATATTAGAGCCATTTCATTTCTTCTGAGTTTTTCATTCCTAGAGTAACACACTTTGTGTTTGTCTGCCTGACAATGTCCCATTCCAGTTCGATTAAGCTCACTCCAAGTACGGCAGTGCTTAATCATTCTTCTTCTTGGTTTAAGGTTTCCACTTTCCTTTGATTTATACTAATTGCATCCCATGTTCCAATTGAATAAGTGGTGCAGCATTGGATTTTCCTTTCACCTCTGTGCATGTCAACCACAAAATTTCCTTTCAGCTTTGATCTGGTTGCTTCATTAGTGAGTGAGCTATTCCTACTTGTCCTTCGCTCTTCCCCAGTAGCTGGCTGAGTCCTTTATGACCTGAGAGTTTCATCTTCTAGTATCATCTCAGTTCATTTTGGATGGTTTCATCATAGGGGGTTTTCAAGGTAAAAAAAAATCAGAAGTGGTTTACCACTGCTGTCTTCTGCTCAGTACTAACCAGGAATTAGGAATTTCTCTGTGTCATTGATTTCATTCTTTTCTGCTGATACGCCCAATCCTCCTGAAGAGGGTGGATGCTGCTTACACCAGGGTCTTAGCTATGACCATTCCTCCTTGGGTGACCTGCCAGGACATCAGACTTGCAGCATTGCTCTGGAATTCTCTGACACTCTCAAATCCCCTCATCATGTTAAGATGGCATCCAAGGGGGGCCCACATATTCCAGTGGGAGGAAAATTGTGAAAAACAAACCAAATGGAGCAGGAAGGGAGAGAGGACAATGGTTGCATGAGCCCAATAGGGCACTGTATAAGGTGATTTTTCTGACTTCAGTTGTCCCTACCTTCAGTAAGACCGCTCTGTTAGCTTCTTTGAGAGTAGACAAAGCAATGAGAGGCCTAAAAGTACAACTCAGGTCACTCCCAAATATTGTAATTTGAACCATGAATCAAAATATAGTCTATGGTACAGCACCTGAAGTACTATCTTCAGGTTAGCAGTCTCACACATTTATGTATTGTAGTTTATTTCTCCAAGTTGTGAGAATTGGTTATTAACAGCTATTGATTATATGTGCTTCTGCTCAATTAAAAGAGCTAAACAGGCTCCCATGATGTGAGCCCTATGAAAATAGCTAATAAAATTATGGCTACATCTCTGATTTTTCAGGTTTGGTTACTTAAAGACGATACTCAAAACTTATCGATTTAAAATAAGTATGAATAAATATATCATTTTCCTAGACACATCAGGAAGCATTGGGCATATAGTTAAAGCTATTACAAGAGCATTTTGTTGTTGTTAGTCGCGAAGTCGTGTCCGACCCATTGCGACCCCATGGACAACACTCCTCCAGGCCTTCCTATCCTCCACCATCTCCCGGAGTCCACCTAAGCTCACACCAACTGCCTC
>NW_025336480.1:24624815-24671254 GCF_004798865.1 Varanus komodoensis | reverse complement strand
TGTTTGTGGGTTGCTAGGCATTGGCAAAGTATGAAATACAGATGAGCAGGGCCAGCTCTATTATTAGGCAGAGTAAAACCATCACCTTAAGCAGCAGATGCTGAGAGAAGGGAGCAAGGCCTTCAGAGGTGAGAGGTGTGTGCCACAGAGCCAGCTCTGTGCCTCTTAAATTAGCCTGCTGACTTCAGGTACAATGGAGGACAGTGTCCATCATCCATGTCCAAGGCAGATTCATCTTGCCAGTTCAGCCAGTTGTTGTATATGGTATGGGAAAGGGTACCACCTTGTTCTTCACCTCAGGCAGTTAAATGTCCTGGGCCCGCACTGAAACTGTGAATTGTAACATCCGCAACCACTGCTTTCCACCTAACAGACATGGCCACAGAGGTACACTAAAGCTGAATCAGACTGAAGAGCCAGGGGGAGGGGGGGTCTGATGCAGCAGAATTAAGGGGAACAACAGGCAAGACACCTCAGGGATGGAGAGAACAAGAAAGCAGGGCCCAAGAAAATGAAAAGTGGGCAAAATTGGCTGAGAAGGGAGGACAAATCTAGCACTTGCCTACCTACAGGCCATCTCATGTACAACACTACATTTCCATGCAAAATGCACTCGTGATGGATTTTTTGGTAATAATTATAAAGATGTATAGTTGAACCATTAACATTGGTTCACTTAAGGCTTTTAAAAATCAGGGAAGTAATTACACTTCTTGTGGAACTGGAATTAAGTGGCTAGGTACCTTCATCAGAGATCATTAGATCAGGAGCTAATTCACTCCATATACTCACTCTGCACCACCACAGGGACTCTCTATGCATTTGCACCTTCAAATGCAATACACTGATCCAGAGAACAATTCTAGTTCCACTACTGTCACCTGTTGGCATTTCTTAGTGACCTGAAAGGCATTAATAATCAAAGTGATGTTCTACTGCAATTTTTAAAGTTACCTATTTTTTTGTTGTTTAATATCAGATATGCTTTCAAAAGTAACAAAATTAGTTGCTCCAGGCCCTTAACCAGGGGGTTAAATGTAGTGTTTTACTATGGCATGACCCTTTACTTCATAAAAATAAAAGAAAAATAAAAGTAGGTGCTTTTCCCTAAAAAGACCCACCAGTCCTAAACAAGGATAAAACAGAAATAGGGTAGCACATCCTAACTGCCAAAGGAGAAAGCAAAAGCTGAAAAGCACTCAAAGTTATCAACCACCTTCTTTTCCCAAATAAGAAATAAACTTGCAGTGATAAGAAACAGTAACAAGCAGACAGAAAATGCAAAACCCCAAAACTATATTAAAATATGTCCTCTTACATATGAAAAGATTCACAGTACAGGTTGCCAAGTTAATACATTGAATACAAGGACAGCATAAACAGAAATGTGGACAACAAACTGCAACCCAAGGAGTGAATGCCTGAATAAATATAGGTACCTCTAGTTCAACTAGCGCTGCAGTCACTGCATCTGTTACAAGAGCCCCAGCCTGTAGCTTTTCAATTGCCTAGAAGACAGAATTTTTAGGTATAAAGTTTTGCCTCTTCATTTTTGCATACTAAATTTTCTATACAATAAAGCCCAGCAAGTGACTAAGTCCTGAAACAGACATGTTGCTCAAACAAGTTTCCAGATGTGTTTAGGGACTACTGAAAGAATGAAAGAACTGCAAATTTATTTCACTATTGTTAAGGTCATGGAACCACACACTCTACAAACTCCGACCTCTTTGTGAAAAGAAATATAGCTCAGCTCACATATTAAAACGGCTCCAAGCACATGGAAACACCAAACTTACCATAAACACACAGACAAGTGCATAAAATAGAAAGCAAAGCAGGAAATTCTCATTATTGACTAATTACAGATATTTATTGAAAGCATACTTCTGCTCCTGGAACAGGCTTCCTCAGTGAACATGATGAAGTATGATAGCCCCATGCTTCATCAGAAGATGTGCTATACAGCTTGCCTTCAGTTTAGATGTTCACTGGCACTGCCTTCTGAACAACCGACTGAAATTCTAAAGTACAGAGGCTGAAACCAACCAAGACTTTTGATGAGACAAAGGGATGGGGGTGGGGTCCCCCACTGGAAATATCTTATACCAGTGGTCCAACATGTGCATGTGCTTGTGCTTCCTATGGCACTGAAGATGCACCTTGAGGTGTCACTTTAACCTGTGTGGTTCTGAATGACATGAGGACTACTTCCTGTCTCACATCCTACTGTGATTTCTACAGGCTGGTGAGAGAAACCTCATCATGGCACACATGAAGGTATTCTCAATCACTGCTCCCCAGTTTGGGGAGAATTCCACTGGGAATGCTCCCCCACCCCTCCCCCACAAAAGTTCAAAAAAAGTCCAAAGCAGAAAACAATACAAAAAACTTGATATCAGGGAAGCATTTTATGGCCCAGTTCAAAGCAAATTCTAAGTCAGGGGTGGGAAACTACAACTCCCCTCACCCCTTATGCTGGCTGAGGGTGACGGGAGTTACAGTTCAACAGGATGTCCACCTTGTTCTAAAAAAAATAAATTTAAACAACACCATCATGGCAGGAACCACAAGAACCTGAAAACTACCACATTATGTACAGCTAAGCCTAAAACTGGAACATACTCTAAGAAGCAAGCAGGTTAAACATTTAGTACAACACCATCCATGCCAGAAATTACACCAAACACATGGTGGAAAATGTGAAGTGAAATGGTTAACACTGCAATCGTATGCATGTTTACTCAAATGTAAGTTTCACTTAGTTCAACAGAACTTACTCCCAGGTGTGTATAAGATTGCAGTCTAAGTTGAGCTATCAAAATGATACTGTGCAAAAGCTTAAAGTTTATCAAAACCAACAGGCCCAAACTCATAGCCTACAGTGTCCATATAATTAAAACACTGCTCCAAAAGTAGCAACATTTTTTTTCTTCCAAAAGTGACAAATTTATCAGGAATGCTTGCAGGAAAATGCAGCACATCCAAATTTAAAAGTATCCAAATCATTACCATACTAATGACACATTTTTGCCTGTCTGTAAGCATATGAATACAATTTCACTGTTCTCATGTTCAACCAGTCACGCATTTCAGTTTTTTCAGTTTCCATAGAAATACATCCATATGTCTCCAAATAGTAAATACATAATATTTTATTTTTAAAAGGCATCACATAAGCATTTATTTAGCATTTCTGATGACTACAAATAAACTGAAAGCATTTGATAGAGAGAGAAAACTGACAGAGTCTTACCTTCCGACAAGCTCTTTTGCACACATGTTTATATTCTTTGGCTTTGGATTCAGAATGATACCCTGCCCCTAATATCAAGGAAGATACAGAGGAAGAGGAAAGTAGATTAAAAAGCTAGAATGATCTTTTTCTAAGGTTAATCAAGGTAGCCTTTCTGTCCAATAAACAGATGCTTGCTAACCAACATCCAGTTAAATCCCCCTTTATATGCACTACTACTGATGTAGGAGCTGCTTCTGTCCAGCAAAGCCCCACTCTATATAAGCATGCATGTGACTAATGCAACCCAGTGAACATGACTGATCAGCTGGATTGCTGGAGCTCAGTAGGATGGTCAACAGCAGAAGGAACATCCACATCTGTTGTTCATATGCCCACCTCTGCAGACATTGCTCCCATGCTACTGATCACACATGTAAGGACCCAAAATACCACTTGTTTTTGGATGCAAAGGGCAAGTGCTGTGACAGTCATACCTGTCATTTTCAGGACACAGACCCACATGGTAGCTTTGTTTCCATAACGTTGACAGACAAGCACCTACCTAGACAAGTCTACATAGCTATGCAGCATTTCTGAACCAAAGACCGTGATTTCACCCTTGCCACTGATTCCTGAATTTTGTTTTAATGCAGTCACAAGTCATTTTATTTTGTTCTTTTGAGAACTATAATTTATGTTGTACAATGCAGAAAAAAATGAAGGCAGGTTAGCATAAAAAGAGCACTGGGGTAATTTGGAATTTATCCCCATGTTTTTCTCTATCATGTTACTCTTTAGTGAAATAGTTTGCCCTCTACAAAGTCGGGCACCTTGACTTGCATCTACTTCAGTTCCTAATACACAACAGTACACATCATTTAATCTAACTTATGAACTCAAAGGGTTGGCATTTACTTAATGGTCCAAGCCAAAATTGAGCACCCTTCTACAGTCAAATGGAGTTTTATGGCTGCCTGGAAACACTTCTCACCTGCTCTGAGAATGAGAAAGCACAACTTGCAGCTCATTGCATTATAGCATTAAGAACCATGCGCAAATCTTAGTGCTAACATCCACTGTGATGCCTGCTAATTTGGAACAAAATTGTGGAACCATAATTGGCATTTTTCATAACCTTCAAAATTCTTCATGCATTGTTTAAACTCCATTGCTTCAGAACAAAAACCTCCACTTAAAGACATTTTATATTTGTATTCATGCACATCAGACTGCAAAAACATGTGCAATTCTTAAGATGACCAATATTTATGGTAAAACATTAGATTAGAGCAATATTTTGATTCAGGCACATTTTGTTTAACTTTCTGACAAAATAGTTAAGTGTTAAGAAATGTTGCTATGCCAAAGTGGCTAGAGAGATCTAAAACTTAAATCAGAGTTTGAAACAAGCCCATAGTTTAAATTCAGCAACATGTACTATTATATTTGTAGTTCAGTCGAGATGTCCTTCTCATTGTTGTTATGTACTGTCAAAGTCATCTCCAATTTAAGGCAGCCCTATGAATGGATGTCTTCCAAAATGTCATATTCTCACTCAGGTCTTCTATAGTCCAAAACTTATTCCAGGGGCGGGAAACTAGGGCCCTCAGTCCCATTTTGAAAACCCACTGCTAAAAGGATTATATTCCTCCCCTGAAGCCTACTGGGCAGGGAGGGAGACAGAACAGGAAGAGGCAACAGAAAGACAGAGAGAAGGGGTAGCTTTGCCCACTTTTGGCTCTGGCTGTATCCACAATTGGCATGCAACATCCAACCGCTTGCCCTGAAAATAAGGGTGGGGTGATGAAGCTCCTGCAGTTCCCCAGTGTGTCCCTCCAAAATTCAGAGATACCCACCAAAATCTGTTTAATATTTGAATCTGGCAAGCAAAATGTTTTCCGGAGCAGCTGCCAACTGCCAAAAGGGAGCAAAGTAACATGTTTACAAGCAAATGTTATCCTTTGAGTGCTCTGCAACAACTCTGGACACTACACTATTTTCTTTCCTACCATTTTCAGCACCCAGCCAGGGGAAGCAGAAAAGGCCTCCATGCCTCCGATAGTTTCCCACCTCTGCCTGAAGGGAACATGGACCTCAACAGAAACAAGGTTCCTTCTTCCTGCCTTAGTACATTTATCTTTAATTCTAAAAGCAATGTTGTCACCAATAATGGTGAAGGTGAAGGATACTAGCAAAAAGGGCAAAGTCACATTTCATAGCCAAAGGAAATTATTATTATTATTGTCTCTGAGAAGCACAAAGGTTTGTGTATTGAACACTCAGCAAGATATTTGAATAAAAAGAACAGTAACTACTAAGAGCAAAGAAAAAGCAAGCTACACTTCAAGCCCATTGCCCATGATGATGCTTTCCCAGAACAGGGTCCTTGCTTATCTATCTCTTTCCAGAATTTTTCTCACTCATATATTCCTCATCACTCCCATAAGCATCATAGGCCAGCACACAATGATGAACCCCACCTACTGTTAAAATGCTGTGTCTTTACCTGCATGTACAAGTACAAATCCTACTCGTCTCACTTTCTGAGCTTGCTTTGCTTCATGGTCTTTCACCATTGCTCTTACTGCAGTGGCATGAGAAGATCTGGAGGGAAGACCTTCCACTGAGCTTATCCCCTTTTCCATGATCATACTTCAAGGTTACCATCTTCTGTAGCAGAGAGCATGCTTCCACCCAAGGGAAAGTACAGAAGAGGGCTCTTTCTGAAAACAAAAACATATGCATATGCTACATTTCTTTTGTACACAGGGGTAAATTCTTACACAGTACTTCTGTGAAAGAGTGCCATATGCATGCTAGGCAGACAAATAACCCATTAACCCTTTACTGATCAGTTATATTTGGAGGGGGGCCCTCAGCATGGGAAATAACAGCAGGAAACTATATAAAACAGCTTTCATATTTAGCAAAACTGTACAGTGGATACAAAGCACATTACTGTCTCTTCCACCGTATTGAAAAAGTTATCTTCAGATTAACAAATGCAAAGAAATAACCACCCAGGCTGTAAGAATCTCCACAGGATAACTTGAGGAGTTTGGGAGAAGAATGCTATTTGCAGAGAGAACATCTTCATTTCTTGTAGCAGCATACTCAAATGGTTGAGAACCAATCAGTTGGGAAATGACATGGAACCAACCCAAAATAAGAACCTTTTCCCACTCCCACTCTCTCATAAGGCTCAAATGGTACTACTGGATTCCAGACTGGCTGGAGGTCTGAACAAGAGCCCTTGCTTCAGAAGCTGAGGCCATACAGCATGTTAGCTTGCGGGCCTCACTTGTTATCTTCTCTAGTCCTTCCATCAAAGGCTTTTCTTGCACAATCATCCTGCCTCAAATACAGGTTTTACCAAGACTCCAGTCACAAAATCTTCTGCTGTAACCATCCTAAGTTTACCCACCACTTCTTCCATTCCTTTTCTTACCACACACCTGTTCATGAGGGAAAGACAGAATAGCTGCAAATGCATTTGAGATAACATTAGTAGCTCACCATCTGGAAGCCAGGCAAAGGCTCCACAGCTGTTGAGCTTTAGACTCTCATGCAACAAAAACATCTAAGGTCATTGATGGCCTTCCAGATATTTTGACCTACAACTCTCACCAGCCTTAGTCACCATAACCAATAGTAGTTTTTTTTTGGGGGGGGGGATGAAATTTGACTAATAAAACACCTGGAAGATCCAAATCCACAAATTATTTGTATGAGCTGTCACTCAATAGAGCTTGGAGAGACAGCCCAGGCACAATGAAATATTAACCACACACAAATCACAACTTATTTACCCTAGAGGCAACAGTGAGTGCCTGATTAAGGTTGCAGTCATACACACATCTATCTTATAGCAAGTCCACCTGCTTCAGAAAAACCAGGTATTAGATCACAAGAGGTGTGTCTCAGAAGAGGGTGACACAGCGGCACCACCAAGATGTACCCAAGAAAAGATAATGCAAATTAGAAAACCCTCAACTTGCTCCTTGCAATCTGACTTACTCAAAAACAGAAGGGTAGAAGGATGAAGCCAGGTCTTAATCAACAAGCACAGACTCAGAAAATAGTGGATGTTCCACATTAATCTTCACGTTAAAAGGTTTCTTAGACACCTGAGAGAAAAAATATCAACCAACATCACCATCCTGCTAAGGCAACGACCAGGAGGCAGGAAGAGGAAAGGGCTCACCCACACATCAATGCGAAATCAAGAAACATGATGAGCCGGGCCAACCGTACCCCGGTCCCTGCAGCCAAGGGAGCGGGGTTGCTAGCTATCAGAGGGCCCCCCAAAAGCTCAGTGTTTGGGCCTCCTTCTTGACACTCCCCTGTGGAGGACCAGAGCCTCGGGACAAGCAGCCCTGAGGCAAAGCTAGCTGGGATGGGCTCAAAAGCTCTCCGTCCCGGTTCTCAGCCACAGGCAGGCTCTGTCCACTAAGCAGCCGGGTAAGGACCCCGACCCGCTCCGCCTATTAGCACGCACGCCTAGGGATGTGAGCCTCGGGCAGGCGAGCAGGAAGCCTACCAGGGCGTGCCTGGGCAACCAATGTGATGAAGTCGCATTCTCATAGCGTCATAAGCGTGCTTCTTGCGTCAGCGCGTGACGTCACGGTCCAACGGCAGCACCGCCGGGGCGGGAAAGGCGAGCGGCTCAGTCTTCGACAGCGGTCCTTCGCAGACTCACCCGGCAGGTCCAGTCAGGGACCGCTAGCAGGCTCGCGCCCTCACCCGCGCTCACCCATCCATTTGTCATGAGGCGGGCGCCTGCCTCGGCCTGAAGGGAAACCAAAAAGATGTTTCAAAAAAGGGGGGAAAAAAACACCGCAAGCACGTACAAGCCCGGCAGGAGGAGTGTACCGCCCTCACTTCCGGTTCTGATTCGAGTGTCCCCACCATGTGCGGGGGTGAGAGTGGCGGAAGCGTCGGAGGAATCTGCACGCACCTTATGGGGGGGTGCGGGCAGCTATGTTTAAACGAGTTCCTTTGGTTGCGCGCGTTGTCAAGTCTGCGCTCTTCCTCAGAGAGAAGCTCTTCTTTGCTACTGGGATAGAGAGTGGAGGGGTTTCTTTTTCCTCTTTTGAAGGGAAAGTTTTCAGACGGTTGCTGGCGGGAAGGAAGAAGAAAAACATTTAGGCTGCTGTCCTGTGTAGACTTAATCTGGCGGAATAAGCGCTCACTGAATAGTGCAGAGCTTGCTTCCGAGTAAACATGCTTAAGCGAGCTCTGCCAATTCGGTTTGCTCTGTCCCTGGATAAAGAGTTGGGGTACGAGGACGCGTTTTGGAAAAGCGATGCTCGACTCCTGCCTTCTCTGTCCGTGGCAGGCTGCTCTCCAACTTCAGATTCTCCCTCTTCAGATTACAGGATTTGCCGGACAGATCAGAACGAGAATGGATCCGAACAGTTAAAAGAAATAGCAAGGAAAGAAACGTGCTTTGCCACAAAATGGAAAAAAGGCAGCTGAACCGAGACTTGGGGCTACAATCCTATGCAGACATACTAAGGAGCAAGCCCCATTGAACACAGAGCCCCTAATCAACACAGATGGGATTGTGCCTGTAAAACTGCAATCATACATATACCTACCTGGAGTAAATGCCCCACTGACTATGAGGGATTTAAGATTGCTTTCCTAACAAAGACGGAGCTGAGCTGTTGGGGGATGTGGAGGGGAAGGGGAGAGTGATGATTACACCCTGAAGCAAAGGTTTTATGTCAGCCTGAGTGGAAAAGCAAGCTGAGAAACTCTTGCTGTATTCTTTGACTTGACACAGCACTAGAGTTTTGCCGGGGAATGCTCCTGTATATTTCAGTATGTTAAAAGTCCAGATCAATTCAGCAGGTACACATGTATTTCCATAAAGCAGAGACATGTGATTGATTCCCTGCTTCACATGGCCTTAAAAGCAGCTTGGTGCCCTTCATATGCGTTGGATTTTGATCCCCATCATGCCCAGGCTGCCACCTGAGCAGGATGGGAATTGTAGTCAGGCACATCTGGAAGGCAATAGGTTAAGGAAAACTGCTTTAAAAACATCCGAGGTCCTGTACAGGAAAGTATCATTGCAACAACCAGGAGTCAATTCCCACTACTGTGACTTTAAAAGCTGTTGGGAAAACAACCAAAAGCTCATTCGTCTCTGCTTCTTCACATCCGAATATCAGCTTGTTATAATATCTGAGAAATGAGCCCTGCTTACATTGTGTGTTTACATGACCCTTCCCCTTAACTTTCTCCTCCTTTGCCCTGAAGATGGAGACTCCTCCAAACTGCGATCAAGAACCCGAAGTTTTAATAGACCAACATCTGAGATCAGAGCCCCTTGGGAAAGAAGCCTTGTAATCTTCTAATAAGGGGGTGGTGGTGGGAGAAGATCACGAGACCGGAAGTACATGTACACAATTAAGTTGAAATCAGAGCAATATAAAAGATTTAGAGGTACATATCTAGAAATGCCAGTTTGATTAGGGCTATTCATTTTTTTCTCTTACAAGGTGGATGTGGGAGCTGTGCATAGAATAAGTGGAGAAATTTGAGATTTTATCGGCCAGCAGGTGTCCCCACTCCTCCAACACCTCATTTAACAGCAAACATGAGAGTCGATCCTCTTTCTAACCTACATTTTAATCTGTGAAAACATTACTGCTTTATTTCAAACATTTAGAAACTGAACCTGTTCAGTTCATTCATCAGAGCAGCATGCAATATTGTGTACAGTTGAGTACTGGGTTGGTCAGAAAGGAGATTTAAGTAGACTGACCTTTGCTACGGTCTGAAGGATGTTTTGTATGGAGAAGTTGGGTATGAGCATTCAGCTACTTCTACTACTTTAACTGGACTATATTGCAGGGCTGTTGTAAACTATCTTCGCAGTGCAGCCCCTGAGCATGCAATAAAGATGAAATATATTCATATCTTTCAGGGTTGTTGTATTACTACTCTCTCACCCCACAAGGCAATGGGGATAATGCCACTGGACAACACTACACGACTGCTAGCACCAAACCTAACCCAAGACTGCAATAGGGATATAGTACTACTACTGAAGCAAGCACAGCCTGAGTCACAATGTGCAACCTTAAAAGCGACCTATGCTGTAAACCAGTTTTTCCCAGCTGAGGCTCACTTTACCCACAGTATATGGAGAGAGGGCTGCCTTGGAATTTATACTGGCAGCACTCTTTTCTGCAAGTTGAAAACCTAATAAATATTAAATTGCTCACAAGAAATAAGGTATTGCACAGAAAAAGCAGGAATTCATCTGTTCAGTGCCTCTTCTTGTTGGGAGGTAAACACACTGCTATCCAGTCACATCTGTATTTCTGGATTTCTCCACTGATTTCTATGAGCTGCTCTCCCACCTGTCTTTAAAACAAACAAACAAAAAGCTCCTTTGTGTGAGCCAGGATATGACCTGCCTAGATTCTCAACAGTTAGATGGTTTTTACCTTTCTGGCTGCTTTCAGGCAAGACTTCTATTGTGTCATCGCTGTGCCCCTTTCTGGGAATTTTCCATGGCACCCAGGCATTTGTGGCCCTCTTATGTTTTCCTACAGTTTCTTTTGTTTTGTTCTTACTGAAAAAAAATCAGTTCATAAAGAAAATATGGACTTATTCAGTGTTCTCTGATTGCCAGCTTGAGTTTGTCACCTGGCAATTGTAGTCAGAGGTACATTCTCAAGAGCACTTCATCAAAGATTTTGGAAGTCCCAAGTCAATGATGACATGGATTCTATCATCCTGAGCAAAGTTTGTTCTACAAAGTTACACATTTTATCTCATAACATTTTCTGCCACAAGTTAGCTGGAACAGGCAGTAAGCCAAATGCCTTGTGATTTTCTAGATCCTTTCTTTGGCCGTCCATAGATATTGGTATTATTGGAGCACTCTTGGAATCTCTGGAGTAAGAAGTGGATTCTAGCAAAATCTATTTTTGTTAGGTGCTAAATTATTAAAATTTGATATCTTTAAAAATTCTTAGGTGTTTGCTGTCCAGATCCCATAATTAATTCTAGACTTTCATCCCTTGTCAACTGACTAGAAACGGTGGTTCAGAAGTAGACTTTGGCACATCTTTTACTATGAAGGCTGATGCAAAGTCTTCATTTGTTTCCCCTGCAGTTTCCCTGTGTTCCTTCAGTAGCCCATTCTTTTGCACCTCTGTTGTTCCATATGCCCATGTGTTAAAATCCTCAATTGATGCCCTTCTCCAAATGCTCCCTCCATCTGAAGAAGGAAGGCGGCAACCAGAGGGAGCCTTTTCAGTGCCCACTCCTCACCTGTGGCTGTACAACACTGCCCTACCAGGGAACTGGAGCTCTCACCTGGTGCTTCCAACAACACCTTTCAGTGCCTGTGAACTACCTTCTTGTCCACCCAGACCTTTTACCATTTGTGAGGGCAAAGTCCTACAGAGAGGAGCAGAAGCCCTCAGATTCAGAGAATCATAGTCCACCAGTGCAGAGCAGGAGGAATTGTGGGGCTGGATTTACATCTCTGCTCCTCATAGTCTGTATTCTTTAGACTTCCATGGGCAGCTACCTAACAGTGAGATTTCAGAGTGGAAGGGAAGGCAGTTGCAGCTGTTTCAGGAAACTTCATACTCTGACCGCTTAAATCTCCCTGCAGTTCCTCAAACAGCTCCCTGTGCCCTCTCTCCAAGGTTGCTTTGCTGACCTCAGAGCGGGGCAAAGCAGTTCTTTCTGTGCTAGCAGTGAGGCAGAGGAGGCTTGGAGTTCAAATTCCCAGCTCCATGGTCAGGGTGCTGTTCCTGGTCTCAGCTCTAGGAATCTCTACTAAACTGGCCTCTCCAACCATGTCCAGGACCCATAGGATCATTCCTAAACATCCTTTAATGCAACTATTATCTCTTAAATATCACATTTATTAATGTTAACTTTCGACATTAACCCTATGGAGGCATGGCAGTAAGAGTTTGGATTGGGAATCAGGAGATCTGGATACACTCAACCATGAAGCTCCCTGGGTGACTGTCAGTTTAATCTACTTCACAGGGTTGTTGTGAGAATAAGATGGAGAGGAGGGCAATCTTGTAAAATGCTTTGAGTTCCTTGCAAGAGGAAGGAAGGTGGGCTATAAATGTTAATAGCAGCTGCAGCAGCAATAATAATGCATACTGTATTTTAACAGTGTTTTTTCATTTGTCCCTCAAAACATTCCACCCCAATTTTTGGGACTGTTGTCTCTCTCTGTATGTTACATGTGCTGTGCTGATGATATGGCATTTTATAACATTGCTTGCTGAATCATAGAAGAGTTGGAAGGGCCATTAAGGCCATCGAGTCCAACCTCCTGCTGTTGCAGGAGCCCAGTTTACACCCAGTTTAGATGACTGTCCAGTTTGTTTTTGAATGTCTCTAGTGTAGGAGAGCCCACCATCTCTCTAGGCAGCTGGTTCCACTGTCGTATTGCTCTGACAGTGAGGAAGCTTTTCCTGATGTCCAGCCTGCATCTGGGTTGCCGCAACTTGAACTGATTATTCCATGTCCTACATTCTGGCATTAGCAAGAAGAGATCTTGACCTTCCTCTTTGTGACAGCCTTTGAGGTATTTATAGACCGATATCATGTAATACTTGTAATGCTTCTTTAAATTTCTTGTTGCCACTGCTTGTACCTTACCCAGAGGAAGAATTGGTCAGTGAGGAAGGGTGCAGTCCTATGGCCTTTTAACATTGTCTGAGGGGCCCTTGGATTATTCTGAGTCTGAACTTGTTGCCAGAACTCCAGACAGAGAGCCTGGCCTCCTTGCATCCCACATGGAAAGGACTGTGCTGGCTGCATCTCAGAGGTGGGAGGTCAGCCTCAGGAAGGATTGCAAGGGTGTGCGGAGAGAGTGGGGAGGGGAGGAGGCTGCGGTCAGCAGCTTCTGCAGTGCCCAATTGGGTGCCCAGCTTCCTTCTTTCCCTTCCACAGCGCTTTGTCCTGATGGCCAAAAGCAACCCCTAGATGAATTGCAGGGCAGAAAGGGCAGAGGGAGAGAGACGGCTGGTACCCTGTGTCACACCCTGCATTGGATGCACATGACCCTCCAAGTTTCTGTGCATCAAGATTAGAGGGAATTGGATGGCACCTTAAGGATGCCATCCTGTGCATGTTTAGGCAGAAAAAGGCCAACAACACACTCCAGTTGGGAGTGCAGGACTCTGTTCTGTCTAAATATTAATGCAATTGCACCTTGCTAGATGACATATATGAATGAAAATAATAAACAGTACCAACTGCCTTCCTGACTTTTAAAATAACATCCTGTTTGTTTTTGTGGTTTTCAAATATGAACTTCATATCCTTTTGTTACTTACCATGTTGTCAATTTACATCCTTTCAGCCAGGGTTTGTGTATCTATTAAATTCCTTCCTTTGAGTGCTTCTTCAACAAAGCTTCTTTGGTTCTTTGCAGATTTTTCTTTAGCCGAACCTTCTTTGGCCTTTGTAGACTCTCCTGCACAATCATGCTGGTATCCCCTTGATCTTTGGGTAACATTTTATCCTAGCACCTGTAAAGGTAGTTTTAAATATAGCATGATCTTCCCACTGAGGCCTACCTGATGCCAACATTGTCATCTTTTCAGCATCAGGTTAATAATGCCCTCTTTTCCAAGACATTCAGATGGCATATGATGGGTTATGTCAGCTGTTTAGCTCTCATTTTTTTGAAATTACTTGAGATGTTTAGACTATTTTATATTCATATACTGGAATTTTAGCTTGTTTTCTATTTCTATAAAGGAGTTTTATACTGTGTTTCATTGTCTCTCTTTTTATTTTACTTTGAGAAACTATTGTGAACTGCCCAGAGAGCTTCAGTTATTGGGCAGTATAGAAATAAAATAAAATAAAATACAATAAATTTTAAAACCCTGACTCAGCACGACAGCTTCCTGTATTCCTAAATAGAGTACAGGCTCAGCTTGTTCCCAGGATTAATTGAATCTACATGCAGAATCATTAGGCTCTTCCCATTGACCCTAGACAGATCCAACACACCCGAACACCAGCTATCATATGGAGATTGCTACGAATTGCTTACTGGGAATGATGCCTCCACACACCAAGCCCTGTGTGAGCAATGGCCCACCCTGGATCAGGAATTTCATTCCAATACCTTTCTGCTTTGCTGGGCTTTGCTAATTAACCAAGCATTTGTGGAGATGCTCATTGAAGGAAAATGACAATGCGCCACAATAGTTTTGAAATATATTACAGCCAGGATAGTGATGAAATTGGAACTAAGAAGAAGCATTAAGGAGTGACCACATCAAAGAAAGAGTTCTGTGAGTGTGAGACAGACAGGCAGACAAAGGGAGATGACTCTAATGACCTACCCTCCATCCAAAGATCTTGCAGAAAGGTTAGGGTTACGTATCTTTCGTCAATGTTTGAACAGATGGTGTGAGCAACATGGCCGCACTCATTCTTGGGTCATCACGCACAAGAAGCCACCGCGATGTGCTCTTCTGAGCAGGCACATGTCTTGCAGCAGTTACTCAGCATGGCTTCTGGCTCAGCAAGTAGCACTCCTTGCCCAGTGGCACACTGCCCAATTAACGGCAGGTAAATTCATTCCTAAGTATATTTTGAAGGTTTATGCTCCTTGAGGAACAACAGGAAACCCCTTCCTTTTTAAAGCAAGAGCAAAGCCAACACTATTTGTAAGCTTGCACACGTGTGCATTTTAAAGAGGAAAGTGGTCATTGCATGGCTGAGTTCTCAGCAAGATGGTCGGCCGAGGTCTGGGCTGGAGCCCTGCAGATGACACCTGGCAGCTCACGTGGCTGATGGCTGTCTCTGCACAAGATGACGCTGTGCACAGCACACACAGCAGCAAGAAGGATTTGGCTTCTCCCTGACAATGGCTTTGTCTCCTTTATTTTCTCCATTTTTGCATGGAGGAGCGTAGGGCATGGGGAACAGTGCGTGTGTGAGCCCCCTCTCACATCCCCTCTGGGGTCCTGTGGCCCAGACACATTGCACACATGCAGGAAACATGAAAAGCAGAGCTCTAGATCAAGCAACAACACATACTGCAAGAAGTGCTGATGTGGGTGTACCCTGGCGGGCTCTGGATCAGTTCTGAGGTGTGTGGTTTCGTACATGTGGTATAGTCTATCAGATTTGGTTGGATTCTCTTTTGTGTGTTAATTTAAAATCAGGACCTGCCTAGATGGGGCAAGCTAGAAATATAATGCAACAAAGGGGGAAAGACACACAAGTTCAGCTGTGGGGAGGGGAGACGCTCCCATTTGTTACTGAAAGCAAAACTTGATCGTTTCCAGCAGGCCTTAAAAAAACCTGGAGGGCATGTCTGTTCAGAGTTGTTCCTTCTCCTTGACATGAAAGGGTCCCTTTCCTGATACTCTGCCAGTACAAAATGCTTTCTTCAACTAATCACCTTCTTGACATGACCCAAACGCTTCAGCCCGCTTCCCTGGATCAGTCTAAATAGCATTCTTTATAACTCCCAGTTGTTTAACACCCACTCAGTATTCTTTCCAGTGCACGAACCATAGCATGGCAACAACTCTAAGTCAAATGTGGTCTTGCTCTCCCTGCACTTTCGCAATTCTTCCTCAACATGGGCCAAACCCCAAAAGATCAAAATGCTTGAGGCTGGAGTCCTCCTTTATTTCCATCCACTGACATTAGCAAGAAGGGCTGCATGCATGAAACCCCTAAACCGCGGAGCTCCTGAGAGGCCAGCAGGCAATTCTCAATTTTCATGCTGCTATTTTTGTTCATGAGAACACTCCTGGATTTCTCTTGATGAGAGTCACAACAAGCGAAGCATTTAGGCGCCATTTACATATTTATTAATTATATTTACAATTCCCTTTTTTTCCTTCCAAAGAAGTCAATGTAGTTTTCAGAAGTCTCCTCTTCCTCTTAATCTTATCCCCAAAACAACAGCCCTGTGAGGTAGGTTGGGATGAGAGTCTGCGACTGGCCCAAGTCACCCAGTGAGCCCCATGGCCAAGTGGGGACTTTCACCCAGATCTTCTGAGTCCCAGGTCTGCACTCTTAACCACTACACCACACTGGCTCTTTCTCTTTATTTTGCCATGGTTATTTTGTCATGGTCCTTTAGATACTTCCTTACAGGATACAACTACCGAAGTGACTTACAAGTAACATAAAAATTTCTAAAAATTGCAAGAAACATCATTAGTTTTTAAAATCCATCAAGATCTTTCTCACAGGGCACTCCTTAGAAGATGGCTCGGGAGGGATTGGCTTCCCACAACAGCACTTCTTCACTGAGGACTTGTAGGGCTCCAACTGAAGGCATCTGTAGAATTAATCCTCAGTCATAGCATGAAGGAAAGGTTGTCACAGACCAAAAAGGCTTTTTAGGGCACCCTATATACATGATATAGATATATCCTCATATTATTGACTAAATATGTAATTACAAATTTCAGTAATTATATAACTATCAACAAGGAGAAAACCATATGTGGTGTGTATTTACCATTAATATGTTTCTTATGCATTCTGATGAGTTCACAAAAATGTGGTCATGTGCAAAAGAAGCCACGGCTCCTGCAACTTCAATATAAGGTCAGCTTTGCATGCACTTCTGTATTTGTCTTGCACTGGTTTGATGCTGCATTTTTACAGTGGCCAAATGCCCTCCTTTACTGAGGTCAGTTCTCTATTTGAAAGTCTGCCAGAGGACTGTCTTCTATTTTGAATGTGTCTTCTTTGGAAAGGGAGTCCAGTTCACATCTGGTTTAAAGAGCAGAGGGGAGACTTGAATCTTGAAGTTGCCCATCAACAGCACCCAGACAGCAGAGCAAGGCCTGGTCACAGTCTCCTGCACTATGGTGAGATCGACTCCATTTCTATTTAAGTTCTAATAGTAATTTCTGAATGTGCATGAATACATATAAAATTAGCAATGTGCACACTATATGCCAATTGCTGCTTTTTTGTCCCCTTCTCTTTTTAGTGATTCATGAGTGGCCTCCATAATTATGTTTTTAGAACGTGTATTTTATTCTGTTTTAAAATACTACGACACCTAATCTTGCAGTTCTTATTAGTAATAGTACTGTCTGTAATGGTTGCCATGCAATGCTCATTTGCTGAAATCCCCTTTTCTACACAATTATTAAAGGTCTAGGAGCCCTGATTACTGTCACAGCTATATAATCAATACTCAGTACTACATGTTTTATAAAGTGTGAACATTTAAGTTAAACATAAGACAGAATTCTAGTAATTTAAAGAAAAAGTATCACTAAATATAAAATGCAGGTTGCCAGGTGCTCTAACATTTCAGTAGACTGTGTTTCTTTTCTTCTACGACTTCTTTTTCTTCTTTTTCAAAATACTCTTCAATAACACCGTTTATTTAAACTATGTGTCAGCATGGCTTAGCTATGTTATTTTTGGGGGTTGCAAGAATATGAAAGGGAATAAAAACCAACTGTTGCTGTTGATTGAAAATAATAAATTTAATTCTGGAGGGCAGAAATAATAAAAAACATGCATGCCTGTTTATCTCTGCTCGTCTGATCTTTTTCTTTGTATTATTAAATAAATCAAAACCTCTTGTGGTTCCAACCTGTAACATAAGATCTTGACTTACAGGCAACATAAGTGCCTGACTTACACATTCAGTGATCACCATAATGCCTGCCATTCGAAGGGAAATGGCAGATACCAAATTGGCCTTTTAATTTATTTATTATTTGTACCCAGAAGAGATGTGTGTGCACATTCCCAGCATTACTGTTTATTAACAGTGATTTATTAATAGGCCTATGTACTTTGCTCTCATCCCTGGCTTTAAAACAAGAAGACGCCACTGCTGTTTTGTTTATAGTGAAAGCTTGAGTAGCTTTCATTTCGAAGTAAATATTGCCAACCACACAGAATGTCCATTGTCCTGCTATCACAACTCAACTAAGTCAAGGTAGTGAGGCTGATGTTCCTCAGTTGTCCTGCAGAATGATGAGGGGTTTGAAAAAGTGGAAGAGGTTCCATCCAGGAATGACAACTGTGCTTGATTCCAGATGGCTAGATTGTTCATCTCATCTGTCGCAATCAGCTGCTTTTCTAGGTCAGTTGGGCAAGACCTTCATGGGTTCTCTTTAATGCCTTCCTTCATAAGCTCTCTAAGTGCATACAAGGGTGGGTTAGATCACACTGATCTCTATGGACATAGAGGTGTTGGAGGACAACTCTCTGTTTAAAGTGCTGTACAGTTGAAGTCCAGTTTCAAGAGAAAGAACCTAAGAAGGGCAAATATCTGGAGCCTTGGAATTGCCCACTGTTTGCACCTGGAGAGCAGACCAGGCTGTCACACAGGTCACCCAGCCTACTAATTAAGTTGTAGTTTATTTCTATTTATATTACCCTATATAAGCAAGTGTAAAATTGAAGAAAATCTTGTGTCCTCTTGGCAAAGTATGCTCTTCTGGGGGGTGATAACTAAGTGGCAACTGTATGATGTGCCTACATGACAAACCCATATTTGTTTCCTGCCAGTTTAAATGTCACTACTTTTCCCCAAAGGGTATGGGGAATTAAAGTTTGGTAAGGAGCTAAGATCTCTGTTAGAGATCCTTAGCCATAACTGAACTCCCAGCAATCAAGTATTAAATTAGTTTAAGACTGCAGCGTAGTTTATATCCTTAAAACAGATACTCTGGGTAATACTCCTGTGTGGGAGAGAAAAAAAACAACAACTGGGTTCACACAATACATTTACACACCTTGGGAATTTTAACCATGCACTAATGGGACAAGGCTTTTAAAGGTCTAAAGAGAATTCGAAAGTCTGTCTTCCCAAAGACAGAGTCCCTGTCTCCTCACGTAGTGGCTTCCCCAATTTGTAAAGTGCCCACTCCCCACTGCCAGCGGGAGTGGCAAAGCTCCTCCCAGCTGACCCAAACGCTCCTTTGGCAATTTGCGGTGCCTGGGAAAGGTGGCCACCCACAAGCCCTTTGGCTAGAGTGGCAAGCCCTTCTGCTTCTTCTGGATTCAGACAACACAATAAGTCATGGTAAGCTTATGAAACACTAGTACAAGCCATGGCTAGCTGTGGTTGCTTGTAAACTACCCAGCGGGGAGACAACATGCTAAATCACTGTGGTTTACAAACTGCCATGGCTTAATGCATTATGTGAACCCAATCAGTATGTATGAACAGATAGAAGTCTTTCATGTAGAATGAGTATAGGATAAGAAAGTATTTAGAATAACCAAGCTTGCTGAATTTTGGGTTAGTAAAGGACAAATACAGTGAACATTCACACAAGGTTGGGGAGAGACAGTCAGGCTTTATCCAAACTTTATTTTCCCAGCACTAGACAGTTCAAAGCTGTGGTCATTCCTTTGCTCTGAACAATTTTCTATTAGAATAAATTCATGGAAGCCAGACTAACAAAACATCAGGGCAAATTTGAAATCAAGTGGCAGCTTATTTCTGCTAGGCATTTGTTTCAATCGAATTCCTTTTATTTATTAAAATAAAATAAAATCCCACAAGCACCTCTTCGTATCCCCGCCAGTAAAAAGATGATAATAATAATAATATTTCTGTCCTGTAGTTCATTTGACCCAAGATGGCTGTCTCGATTCTACCTAATCATGAGGTAGATGGCAATGAGCCATCAGAGCCACATGTTGCTGAGAAGAATTGTTTGAGTTGTGATAATGATCCTCAGCAGGGCATGCTGGACCAAAATGCTTTGCAGCTCTGGGATGCTTCTTCTTCACCATAATCACCAAGCTTCCAATCATAAAGCTGTTTCGGATCTGCCCATCACCCATGGTCACCATTATACCCAAAGATACTTCTGTTAGTGACCACCAAGCTTCCTGCCCCCCCCTTTTTTTTAATGTAAAAAGTGTAATGGCGGCAAAATGCAAAGTGAAGTTCTGAGAACTCTCAGCTCAGTCTTTATTCCTAAAATACATGTAAATTAGCACATATATTTTAATACAGATTAGTGTCCTTTGATTAGTGTCCTCTTGGTGATGCATGTCCTCGTTTTGGTACTGAGTTAAGTGGCTGTACCACCTCTAAAGCCTATGAGGGTTTGGAAGCAAATATTTTTATCTGTCCAAGAAGTCTGCTCCACTGCTAAGACTGTTCTCCAGTTCCCTCTGACTATTGGATGAATGGAAGGTAGAAGCATAGCCTTTTTGAGACTGGCACCCAAAATCTGGAATAGGCTTCTGAGAGAGATATTTGACTCCTTGGTGTCTCACTCAGAGACCAAGCAGTGCTAATGACTTTATTTCAGCAGGCCTTGTAAAGTTATTATGTTTCTGAAGGTTTTATGACATCTGCTTTTAGTCTAGTTGTAAACTGCTGTGCATCATTTGAACTGTTATTCTATACGTGTTGATTGCTGTTTTATTGTTAGTTAAGCCACCAACTGTATTTTTAAAAATAAAGAAATACAGGAAGAATGTTAGAAATCAAAAGCTTGAGCGGGTTCAACTGTAGGCGATAACGTCAAATGCCCATGAGGACAAGGACTTTTTTTAAATGGCAGATGGAATATAAATCAAATGTTTTATGCATTTCCTCAAATAAAGTTTCTTCCTAAAGCTTTGCCATGAAAATGTTCCAAATAAATTCTAAGTTGGCCAGGTCCAAATATCTGTGGTTGCTCCAGCATGCTCGTATTTCAGATACAAATGATTAAACCTTGCCCAGGAGTTTCCACATGCCAATGCTTTTAAAATGAAATCTTCAAGTACTCCACTGTGCTGTAAAAGGTGCAATTTCAGAGCATACTTGAAACTAAATCTTGTCCTATAGCCATTTGCCCTGCTTCCACCTCTCCCACTCCTAGAGGGAAAGACACACATCTCAGCACATGCCAAAGCAATATGCCACAGACAAAAGATACAAATCCAACTGAGATGGCTTGCTGAGTGATGTCAGAAGCTGCAGCTTGGCAGTGATGACAAGGTGGGAGGAAGCAGCTTGACCATTTTTTAATTCAGAAACAAGGATGCAATGCTGCAGCTTACCTGTGTATTGTTGACCACCTCAAAAATGTTTCAGAGCTAGGCCTCTGAAGGAAAATCTGGATAGCTGGAAGAGGCAGTTATAACGGCTTGGGACCAGGATACCTGAAGGAACATCTTCTTCCTTATACGCCCTCCCCGCCCTTAAGATCTGAGGCAGAAGCCCTACTCCCAGAACCCTCTTTGAAAGAGGTTAGGAAAGCCTTCTCTGCAGTGGCACCCCAACTGTGGAATATGCTCCCCATAGAGGTTCACCTGGCATCAACGTTATATTCTTTTTGACACCAGGCAAAAACCTTTTTATTGGCCCATTATTTTAATATTTAATCATTTTAATTAGGTTTTAACATTGTCTTGCTCAATATTGTACCTTGTTGTGACTTTATTGTTGAAAGCCATCCTGGGATGTCTTGTAAAGGATGGGGTACAAATATTGATAATAAATAAATAAAGAGGGAGCTCAGGTTGTTTTCTACCTGGAATGTCTGAAAAGCAGAAGATAAAAAGCCTTCTCTATCGCAGTGCTAGTCTTTAGTCTCCTCAATGCAGTACAACAGGCACCAACGTTGTTTTGGGGACTACTTAAAAGCCCACTGTTTAACTGGGCATTTTGAAAGTACAAAAGCTAAGGTGTTCCATAAAGGGTCAAACTAGCAATAATAAATGTGTCTTAACCAATCACATCAGCGCTTCTCATAGCAGGTGCAGAAGGACAATTTGAATTAGTACTGTGGTGGGAGAGAAAAGAGTGAAACCTCTCTTCCCCCTTTGCGGTGTTTCCAAAGAAGATCAGGCCTTCCTGCACCTCATAATGGATTACCTTTGAAGTCTTCATGTGATGCTTAGGACATGTTTAGTGGTACAGGAAGTGCTCAGTGAGAGCTAGAGAACTTTGGGGCCTTCAGATGATGATGTATGATTCCCATCATCCCCACCACTGACCAGGCTAGCTGAGGCTGATAGAGAATTGGATTCCAATATATGGGCAGCCTCAGCCTCCTCAGCCCTGCCTTAAATGAAAGAAAACTGAGCACTCATGTTCATGGATGGGTTCATTGGTTTAACACTTCTCAGACAACCTAGCTAAAACACCCTACACACTGCAGCCTTATGTAGCGGAATGTCACTATAGCACATTTAAAGCTACACTCTCCAGTTATAAAACTGCACAAAGCACAGGAACCAAGACTAGCAAGATACATAAACTCTGCAGGAATACGATGTTAATTAACTCAAGTATAAAGACAATTAAAGAGTGAAAAACAGTTGCTGAATACCCAAAGGAAAACAAAGTACAAATGCTGATAAGAGCATACTTTAAGGAGCAATAACAAAGAATTGAAAAATAAGCGCAAAGTACCTTTCAAATGTAACTCTTATTGCATTCATGGTTTGGTAATTTTTCATTCAACTGTTTGCATTCTGTTTTGTTTACACTTTCTATTGCACTTCATCTTGTATTCTGTATGAGCTAATTAACATCATATTCCTTCAGAGTTTATGTATCCCACCATTCCTGGTTTCTGTGCTTTATGCCCTTTTGTACAGTCTCCAGATATCACTTTGTATCCATTTTGGTAGGACTTCTCCTACCAATTCACTGAGAAGGGTGAAGTACTAGACCAAGCACAAAGATGATATAGCCCAGCTTTCTCCAACCTGGTATCCTCTGGACGTTCTGGACAAGTCCTATCAACTTACATGGCCAATAGTCAGCAATGCTAGAGGTTGTAATCCAAAATTTCTGGAGGTTAGGAAAGGCTGGTACAGCATATATCTTTTGGTTGATGGCCAAGCCGGTTAAAGAGGGAATTCAATCTCAGTAGTGGACTCAGAGCTCAGCTAAAGGCTGTAAGGGCAACTAAATCCTTTCAGTGGAGACATGCACCTGGCAAGTCCCAACAAAGGAAAAACTGAATATTCCAAATTTGGAACAGCATTCCATTTCTTTCACATCTACCCGATTTCAGCCAGCGTCATGAGCCATTCACCCATCCCTACAGAATTACATGGTAGAACTCTATCAATTTAATATGTAGATTAATGAGCAACCAGGAACCACTAGGTCTATGTTTTATGGAAGAACTGTCTTTGTGGACAGAAATTTGTACAGCAAATCAGGAAATGAGTCTAGCCTTTTAAGTGCTTAATATTTGAATTCCCTTTTCTGTCTAGCACAGGGATGATGTAACAAATTGCATTTTTACTAAGAACTTGTGCAACAAGAAAGAAAGAATGAAAGAAAAGACAAAAGAAAGGACGAGAGAGAGAGAGAAGAGAAGAGATTAATTTACTGGGAGAATGGTACGGGGAAATTCAGAGAAGTATCAAACCACCAGATTTTCAAAGTATGCCTACAATTTACAAACATAAAAAATGGACAAAGAATTAACAGAAATATAGTAGTAATAGTAAGCTATTTTAAAATACTGCACATGAACACATATATAATTAAATGATCCATAATGATCAGGGGGTTTAATTAACAGTTCAGGGCATTCATACAATATTTTCCATTAGTCCGTTTGCAGATCTTTGAGATACAAAGTACATCATTAAGGGGAAAAAAAATCTTACCTAAAGTTTATGCCAGCTCTCAAGACTGAATAGCAGCTGCCACATTATAACCATGGCACTCCTGCTTTTTTAGAAAACCAAACTCTTCAAATATCTTCAGCTATGTTACATTTGATTTTAGGTTATGCTTATTTGTCATTCATTTGGCAGCTATGTTTTGCAACCATTTAAAGGCATGACAGACAGAAATGATAGGGAAGACCTCAGAATAAGAGGGTATTTACCCCTAAATCAACATGGGTTTGATTTCTTTACAAGTCCTTCGTTCTCATCCTCAATATTAGTTTCCCACTTATTTGACTTTTTGTTTCTTCCTTGCTTGGAATTGTTCAGTTTTATTCTTGACAGATTTGATCAGCATTGACAATGCAGGATCAATGGGTTTCTTGGCAGCAGACTGCCTCTCTGCCATGTTGTCCTGTCCCCCAGTTGCTCCAGTCAACCCCTGCTGTCTTCGGCGAGCTTTCTCCTCTAAAATCTTTTCCGTCGCTTTTGTTTTCTTGAAGTTTGGATCTGAAGGATCCAAATTAAACAGATGGGAAGTATACATGGCCTGGAATCTGGTATCAGCAACATTTACCTGGAAACAGCAAGAAAGGATGCTTTATTTGCAGCAAAAAATGCAGGACAGTGAATATGAAAACAAAGTAATACGTAACTAGCCAGAGCTGGAGAATCCCAGGAGAGACCCACCCAGTCTCCCTGGCAGCCCAGCTATTAGCAGTGCTTCTATAGCCATTCAAATCTGGGTTGTGGGGCTAGTTGCAGGGAGAGGCTTAATCACCGACTTGTTTAGCAACCCTGAAGCAGCTGTGAGTACTGCTTCAATGGACATGTGCATGCAATTGTGTGTTCAGGCATGACCCTCCACCCAGCAGTGAATGTAGCTAAAAAGACTGCCCACTCTGATTAACACAGTGAAAATGGGTAACAAGAAGATTGTATTTCTCATTTACCATCATTTACAAAAGGCAGTAAGCTTGTTTCACTTGCTAAACAGTGCTTGTCTAATTCATGCACACTGAAAATTATACTTGTGCTTTACTTTGTTTATCATGATAGATATTTTTTCTTCTGCGTGAAGATTGTAACAAAGAAGAGAAAATGTGTAATGTGGACCAGCCTTGTGTCACACACCAAAGGGCAGCAGTACAATTTCCCTTGCACTTAGGGACAAACAGTTTGCAAAGTTGTACCCCACATGTAAACGTTACCCGTGTTTCTGTGCCCTCTCCTAGAAGAATGTTTAGATCCAGAGTTCCCCTTCTATGCATGCATAAGGAGGAGCTATTCCTACTAACTCCCCACTCCCTCTGTACCCCATATCCCATTTCATCTTCAAAGGTTCCCAAATCCAAGAGCAAGGACGAAAGAAAAGCCCCATTCTATGAACTCTGCTCTCTTTAAGAGCCAAGCAGAATGGCATATTTCCCTCATTTCCTATATTCTCTGTGCCTCTTCTTTCTAGCCACACAGAAACCACTTACCACTGTGTCAAGCAGCAGGTACTGATGAGGAGTGCATATGCATGCACGTGTATGCATAATTCCCTAATTTCTATAGTCCTTGCATTCCTTTTGTATTGTAGAAAGCCCTGGGGATTCATCAACCAGTGGGAAGCACATCTGCAGGCCAGCTGATTCACTTGCATGTCATATTCCTGATGGCAAACACGTGGCCAATCCTAAATCTAGTTGTTGGCAACTGGTAGCTCTGTTGTTGGACTGCAACTCCTCACCAGCATTGCCAGTGGGAGCTTATACCTGCCTAAATGTGTGGAGGAAATATTCCTCAGGAAATGCTCCTCTCAGTCTGTCAACAGAGAAGCCAAGGTGAGTCTTGCAGTAAAGCAGGAGTACAGACTCTCAGGTCTGGGGGCGCAAAATCAGTCCTCCAAGTGCCCCAAAGGGCTATGCCACTTTCCCCTGCCCTGACTTCCTTTCCTTCAATCACTGATTGTGTGTTGGTTTCCTGATGTTTTGCAGTTTGTTTCTCTCCTAAAAAGCCAAATTAGCTTAGTTGTTGACAGCAAGACCTTTAAGATAAGTATGCTGTTATTTTTGGTTTTTAAACTACACCATCTGTTGCCTTGCCCACCACTGGTATGCAGCCCCCAAGAGCTTATATGAAATGAAATTTGGCCTTCAAACTGAAAGAAGTTCTGCACCCCTGTTGTAAAGAAACCATGTTTGCTGCAAGGAAATAAGCAAGGCATCACCCATACAGCGGACACATGAAAGGGTAGACATAATGAGTGGCAGAAGGAGCACCTGCATGCTAAGGACTGTGTGGGTGACCAGTGGGTACCAATCAGAATCCAAAGAGGAGATAGATTTCAAGCTTGGCTATGCCTTCCCCAACTCAAAACTTGCCGTTTATTCATCAAATATGATTCTTATGGGCAGTGGCTCTTGCCAGGCCAAAGACTGGACAAAAATTGAAACAGCTGATAATATGCTGTCCACTTAGACAGGCCCAGGCAGCCCTGCACCTGCGTCATGCACAGTGTTGCATACACCTTGAAAGCAGGCGCAAGGGAGGTTTATCTAAGCTGCCTTCATATTACAGTATAAGCCAACACTCATAATCTACAAAGAAAAAAATTTTCCCTTCATTTGGAAAAGGAAGCATTATCTGAGCCTGAAGTAATCACAGTTATCCAAAAAACAGATCAGCCCATACTACAACAAACAAATTAATCCCATACAAAATGAGATGCAAACCTTTTCCAATTTCTAGTGTAAAATTCATGGTTTGGAACTGAATTCTTCAACAGTCTCTTCAGAAAGAATGGTAAAGATGTATGTTCATGTAAATTATAATGTAGTTATTGATCTAATGTAACACAAACTGACCATCATTTTATTATGTTTTAGAAACAGGAAGCCCATAGAGTTACCTGGAAGTCATCTGTCAGCAGTTCCTTCTTTTTCATTAATAGCTTTTTTTTCTTTTTGCTCAGGTTCTGCTGCTCCACTATCTTCTCATAATTGAAGTGTCTTTTTTCATCCTCCTCCTCATCCATCACCAGCAGAGCCATTTCAGCCTGTTACAATCAGAACAGATAGGATCTGTTTGCGCAACATTTCACAGAATATGGGCTACAGATGTTTCTGTGCCTCATCTGAAGACAGAGTCGCTAATGCACAACAGGAACAGCTATAATTGCCTATCTGTTTACAAAACATTTTTATTGGTGAGGAGAACACTTTATATTAAAAACAAAGGCAATTAAGAAAATCACTCTCACTTCAAGGAGGCTAGAAGTATTCTTAGGCTGATCACTGTGATTCATTTGTTACACTTATATCCCATCCTTCCACTGAGAAGCTTAGTATGGCTTAGAAGGGGCTCCTAAAGCTGTTTCCCATCCAGACACTGAGCAAACTGAGAGTCTCAGCTTCAATAATGTGACATTATTCTGTGCCCCAGGAATAGGCAATTCTCTGAGAAATATTAGATAATACAAGTACATCCTTAAGCATACAAGCCCTGCACGTGATAGAGAGCCATGGGTTCACACACAAACATATGTGGAATAGTATATGCCTCCCAGATGGAGCATTTGTCCTGGGTGACAGTATACACATGGTGGCAGATTCATGCCCAAGTGCCTTAGGTGCACTGTCTACCTATGGGGCAGTTTGAACCAGCTCAGGATATACTCAGGGAAGATGGGTTTATGGCACAGCAGAACCAAGGCCATGCTGCACCAAATACAATTATACGTTTCAAGTATTTGTCTATTTTCCATTTTATGTTAGCATAACTTTATTTTGTCAGCCTATCATTAGGTCTAATTAATTCTCAAGGTCATAAAAAGGAAGACCTTCTTTTAAAGAATGCAAAAATAGCACACATCAAAGACTGAATGTCCACAGATCAAGTAGCCCTTTGCTCAAAGTAGATCAAACCTGCACATCAAAAGGATTTTCAATTGAGTTTTTGAACTCTGTGTTAAAAAGGAAATAATACAAAGATCTCAGAATGCAACTCTGAGTTGAACTGGCCCTTTTTATGCTTTTAGCACAAGGCGAGCAAAGGAGTTTTATCTTACAGAGCATAAAAAGTTGACTAGCACTGCTGTAAAATTGTGGTAACAAGCACAAAAGATAAAATACACATTTTAAATACATAAATATATGTGCAGCTGCAGTATTTCATGAGGCCTATCTGCTATGTACACAAGAGCAACGATCCTGAGCACAGCTGACCATTCATAAGAAAACTGCATGCATTTTAAGCAAGGCACTATACAGCCATCTCTTCCATGTGCTCAATGTGGTAAACAGGTCTACATCCTATGCATATAAATGAAAGGCCTACAATATTTCTTATTTATTGCCCAGGTACAGCTGGGGCTCAGGGAGACAGAGATGCACATCATTTGCTACATTTATGCCAAATGCATGGACTTGGGGTGAAGATCATGGCAGGAAGTGCAAGTGAGCAACCGTTTACTCCCTCTGAATTCATTTGACACAGTTTGCCAAAGGTATGAATACATCTTGAAATAAGCAGAACCTGATTAAGATTAACTATGTATGGTCACATGGGCAACTTGTTCCTTTTGATAAAATCTGTTTTGCAAAAGTGCCAAGAAAGCTTAATGAGCCTCTACTCATTTTTAGTGCTAGTACTCAAGTCACTCTAAACACTGAAGCCAGGGGTGGAGTTTATCAAATGATCACAGACAAAGTATCAAAGGACAACCAAATGTGCATGCTGCCTAGATATGAAGACAAGAGAGCATGGTATACTGACAGAGTCTAGCTGGCTTTTAACTGTTGGTTTAAACATTACAGCCAACATGTGGAAACAGCTAAAAAGCAATTGCATGTAGCAGGCATAATATTTCAAAGCTGTCACATCTCTGCATCATCCCAAACATATGCAGCATCTCCAGATCAGCAACACGCCATGTGGAGTGTCTTTATGGGGAAGCCCTTTCCAGTGGCCTCTGAACAGAGCCTGTTAAGTTTAAATCTATTCAGACTGTTTGGCGGAATCCTTGGAATATGTTGCAAGCGCTGACATGTCAGAGTCGTGAAGGAGGGAGGCTGAGGAGTTTTCTCAAAAGGTTATTCAGATGTAGTCCAACTCATTCTTGTTGGCAAGACTTGCCCATATTGCATGCTGCAAGGACATCATGACACAGACTGAGGCTACACCAGATCTGTATAGCAAGGCCTTGGCTGAGGCACTACCTATCATTCTCCTTCCCACTGCCTTGAAGCAATGAGCTGATGCAAAGCTTTGGGGTGGGACAGGAATGATGAGGGGAAGATGGAGGGATGATATGGAAAATGCCAGCTCCATATAGCCGGTCAACTAAAGAGAACGCCATTGACATGGTGGGGCACATTGAGAAAATGCAGAAGTCCCTTCCTCTGCCCCGTGCTGCCAAGGATGAAATCCTCTAAGCAGGGAAGATACATTTTATGCCGGGACAAGGAGGTCAGATGCATAATCCAATCTGGTCAGCCAGGCCAAAACTTCTGTTACAGGCATCCTTTGGGAGAAAGCAGTGCTAACCATGCTGTGTTCTGATGATACGCTGTGTTGCTTTCCCTTACCTGCCTCCCCAAAGACCTGTGGATTAACAGCACTGGGCTTAGTACTGGAACTGGTTCGTGCCTTTGCAGCAATTTTCACTCACCATCTGAGCACAGATTTCTCAAGATGGCAGAAGACAACAGAGCTGCAACTCCTCTGCTAAGAAGTGCCAGCGGCTTTCCTCTTTGCTTTTCTTTTCATTTGCCCCTTCCTCTTTTGAGTAGGAAAAGTGGACGGCACATCAGGCATTTAGATAGAAATGTCTAACAGCTAAGCAAGGCCTTCAGCATAGCTAGCTCCCAGCATGACTGCTCACCATTTCAATGCCCCCACTTGCTAATAACCTTTCATAAATAGAAGAGCTTGCTGTACTTATCTGAAAGCAATTACATTTATTAATTTTAACCCACATTTTGTGAATAAAAATGAAAATGAATAAGTGATTTGTCAGGGAGCAGCTAATCCTTTAGCACTCTTGAAGCCAACACACATGCTGACCTCATTCACTGGCAGGACGGGAGAGTTCCAGCAACTTGCAAATGTCACTATTGAGCTTGCTAAAGGAAGACAGAAATGTAAGCCTCATTTTAGAAATGTCATTACTAAAAGAAATAATTTGAAGCTGGTTAGCCCCTGAAAAGTTGTCACACTCTAGTTTTATGAATAACCTAATTACTATTTGCAGAATGGAAACATGAACATTTAGTCTTCATGTTTAAGATAAGTATACCGAGCGCCATATGCACAGATTGGCTGCTTCATTCACCCCAGACTACTCACAAATAATGTTCCACAAACCCAACTGTGGGATTACATTGCTATGTCTAATCTTTAGTGCTCCTTGAACACTTTCTCTTCTACCTTATGCTTCTCTGTATCTCCTTCCTTTTCTTGAACATCTTCTTTCTTCTTCTTCTTCTTATCCAAATCTGTTCATAAGCACAAATAAATATAAGCACAATTATTGAAATATGCCAGATGATGATCTCAAGTAGACATAACAAAGTGTGCTCGCTTTCTGCTGCCACCATCTACACCTTCTGAAATGCCAGCCATAAAACAGTAAAGTGTAGTTGTAGAAAATGAGCAGCAAATCAAAACAACCATCTTCATAGGAAATGATTTAGCCAGAGTCTAGTTCAGTTATGAGCAAGTAGAGAGGTCAGGGAGGCCTTCTCCAGCTTTTTCTTCATGACAGTGCTGAGGGTCAGCAGAATAATTGTTGCTCTGTTCTTTCCCCAGGGAAAGCATGATAAAATGCACTGATCAACATGCCACTCCTAAACTGCTTTGATATGAAGCACTGTGCACGATGCTCCCGCCATGCATTATGCACAGCATATGTTTTTTTCCCCTCTTCTGCAGCAGCGGTCCCCTGGGGCCCCGCTGTATTGGCACCTCATCGAGGTATTGCTAGCAAAGAAAAACAGCATCTGCCCACACACACTCCCATGCGCATACCTGTGCACCCATGGAAGTATGCTTGTACTGTGGCGGATCCTAGCCATTGAATAACTAGTGCTTTTACATTTTAGACTGATTCAAAATACAGTGGAATTGTGTTCTCTTTCATTCCACTCAGCTTCCCATACCCCTCATCTGTATGACTAAACTATATATTGTAAAGTAGATACCACCCTTTGATTAAAAGGTAGGGTTATTGTTGAGGTTGAAGCAGGGGTAATGCAAGGAAGAGAAGAATGAATTGAGGATATTGGTTCATGTTATTTGTATTAAAATTAATAAAAGCCTGAAATACAAACAAAATACAGTGGAACTCAGAATTTCAGAGCTGGAGCACACAAAACCATGCTTCACAAACATTTCCCCAAGATTTAGTTATGTCCCTTAAGTATAGAACAGAATTCAGAGATGATAAGCAATTCTCCCTGTGTCCATTTTCACCAAAAGGGCTAGTCCATCTCCTTGAACCAGCAAGATGCCAGTCAAAAATGCTCATGACATAAATACACTTAATTTAGCCTCCCAAAATCCACAGAACAAAGTCAGATGGTTCCCCATTCAAATATCTGGTTCAAAGCTTATATCAGGGCAGACAAGGCAATGGCACCCAGGGAGTGGGCAACATGGAGTCCTGCCTTGGGCTTTCCAATATATATAAAACGACAGCAACGCAGTATTCTTCATACCATGCCCACTAATAAAACTGGCAGTTATGCCTTTCCAATGTGCAGAGAAAATATTCATCTCAGAACCTTCCTCAGTGGCTCAGAGAAAAGCTTGGGTCAGTACTTGGACTGACAACATGCTTTACTCTGGATTTGAGACAGAGTTTTCTGTTTTCCGAAGTATGATCCCCATTGTATAAAATGGGAGAAAATAGTAATTCAGTAAAATTTGAGAAAATAGCAGGGACCTCTCATGAAACAGCACTTGCCAATTTCAGACAAATAGGTTTAGGTACCTTTAAACTGAAGTTTTTTAGAAAACAAGTTTGATACCTATCCTTCCTTGTGGTATTGTGGGGACTTTTGCTTCAACATGTCAGAAAAACTATACTTGTGCCTAAGTTAAGTTCCCTGAAATTTTGTAGAAGGATGTGAACAGGGTTTAGGAAGCTATAACAACAGCTTGAGGCCTTAAAATGTTTTCCTTCTTTGCTCATTTAAACCATTTTTGATATGTTTGCTCTGCATTCAGAAAGCATTATGGTGGGAAGCAGAAGGAGAGATGTAGTAAACAAATTCCCTGATTGGAAGTTAGAGGTACCAGCAGAGAACTCCTCTTCTGCCTGGCTTTTCATGTTTCTAAATAGTTTGGAAAGGGTCACAGAAATGTAACAAATGAGTTAAGAAAAAGAGAGAGCAGCTTCAAAGCCCTTCCAAGAGTCTCAGGTGAATTTTCAGACTTGGAGTCATCCCCATTTACCTTGGGTTATGAGGTAGGCCAGGTATGGCCTTCATGAATTCATACCTCATCACAGCAGAATGCATAGCCCCAGATACCATATTGAACATAAAGAGCCAAACCACTGCTCCCCAAGCAAGTAAATAAACCTGTATTTTTTAGCTGATTCAAAATGGGCAGCAACCAAGAGGAAGAAGAGAAAGAATGCAGAGAAATAGCTTTGGAAGAATACAGTAGGACCTCCATATCTGTGGGGGGAGAGGTTCCAAGCCCCCCAGCGGATGCCTGAAACCACAGATAGTAGTGAACACAATTGGCCCTTCACACTTGCAAGCTCTGGGGCACAGGACCCCCGTGAAAGTGGAAAGACTGAAAATAACTTTAGGGACTCTGTTTGGGACACCATGCTCTTTGTCTTGGTCCTAGCCAGTGTCACTCATCTGTTTGGTCTCTCAGATACTTGCAGTTTTTTGCTAGAGATATTGGTAGTTTTTCTCTAGAAAGTAGGGGGTCCTACTGTATGAACACCAGCAATGACAAACTAGGAAAGAAAACTAGTAAAAGACAAATGGAGAACACATCTGAATGAAAGTGATGAACTGGCTCAGGAATTTTCTCATGGTGAAGCAATGAAAATGAAAGGAACTGAATAGATGAATTATGTATTGTATATGTCACACCACAAGCACAACATTCTGGAACAACTGTCAAACCAGAAACAAGACCATTCTTCTGCACTACAACACACATGCCAAGTGGATCTCTACTGAGCTGTAATGGGTTAGATCCTGAGAAGCAATGCTGGAACACAGTGGGTAGAAGGTAACTTTCGCACTCTCTTTCCTTCAGCAGCCCTGCAAAAAGCATTTCCCAGACCCTAAAAAGCAGTCAAAAATATTTGAAATAATTACTTGCAGCAAATGGTTTAAGTTTTTATTTCTAAATTCCAGATCCAAAGAGCATAATAATATCTAGGTTTCTAAAAGGTGCAAGGTATGATAAAGGCATACCATTTGGGGGGGGGGGGGGATATTTTGATGAAGCTATTTTTTGTGCTACACATACTCTGGAGAAGATCGTAACCATGATCCAGGTTCATATTTGTAAGAGATAAGAAGATATGTAAAATAATGTGCATAATATGCATTATGTAAAAGCTGCTTTGTTTGGCAAGCTGATATAACTCATTCTAAGCAACTGCTCCAACAAACTTGTTTTTCTATGAAAGCAGTAAAAATCATCCATGGCAGGGACATTTTGGAGCAAGCAAGCCACAATGTTGTTTGCATTTCCAGGAATCAAAAGAGAATAACAATCACATTCATCATCTTATAAAAACTGTTCAGGTATGATAAAAAGCAGAATATATTAAATGTACATAACAACGCCAATACTCATTCCCCTTCAGTTTGTATGAACTGTGTTTTATAGACCTATCAGCCCCAATTAATCTCAATTTGTTTTCCATCAGCAGCAGCCAGTAGGAAATATTCATTCTATCTTCTGGTGAAAAAATAAATTTACTACTGAAAAGTTAATAATCGAGCTTGGAACAGACAATGAAAAATTTTACAGCAGTTCCTTCGAGCACAGCTCAACTGTACCAATTCCCTCAAATTTTGCTTCCAAATGATTACTTTATCAAACCATAAAATGTACCTAAGCATTAAATGAAACCTTTCAACACTGTTGGAAAAAAATGTAAAATGTACTGCTTGACCTGCAATGATAACTGCATACTCAAAAGTTAATGGTCAATGTTGTAAAACCCAGTGGGTGTAAGTTGGGAGTAGTATCCCAAGTTGGGCTCGCAGTAGCAGAAATGTCTGATGATGCAATGGGAAGCAAGCACAAAGTAGTTCTTCTGGAAAGGGAGAAATCAGCTGAGCTGATAAGTAGGTCCACTGGCCCATCCTGTTCCGGAAGCAGCAATTTAATTACTTTCTGAAGTGAAGCAATAGATTCCCCTTGCACCAGCAGTCCATCCCATTAGCGCAACATGATTGTCACTGGTTGACTGCCAGCTTTAGATACTGTCCTCTGGGTTTTAGAATATATAAAACCAAAAGGATTACAACTGTCTTAAAGTTGCAGAAAGTCTAAATTAGCTGCTTGGCATCTCTGATTACCTAGGAGGACTCCAACTTGTTTTAAACCAGCAAGCCATTCCCTAGCACAACAAACTGCTTTAGAAATCTGTGGGCATTTCCAAAATTGACTCAGGTTTCATGCTAGATTACTTAGCATAGCAGACCATGCACTGCAGAATGGGTTAGAAAAATCTTAAATATGTAAAATCAGTAGGATCATGAACTTTGTGAAACCATATATTGCCCTTGGGAAGAAATGACCGGTTGAGTAACATCAGGACACTTCACATTATGAAAAAGGCAAAAAGCTGATTCTGCAGAACAAGTGATCAGCTCCAAAATCTTGTAAGCCACTGGAAAAACTGCCTCAACCTACCAACAGAACAATGAAACAGGTTCAAAGAGAGCTTTTGGTCAGTACCTATATTACTAGGTGCAGCTCCCAGTGGGGAAACCTTTGGATGTGAAACCTTTGAACCTTAGAGCGGCCAGGCTGCTGACGGGGACTGGGCGTTATGTTCACATGACTCCAGTTCTCCGTCAGCTTCACTGGCTTCCCATTGAAGTCCGGGCCCAATTCAAGGTGTTGGTGATGACCTATAAAGCCCTAAACGGCTTGGGTCCTGGTTACCTGAAGGAACGCTTACGTCCATATATGCCAGCCCGCCCCCTGAGATCGGCAGGAGAGGCCCTTCTCCGGGAGCCCTCCGTGGAAGAAGTTAGGAGGGTGGTTACTCGGAGGAGGGCTTTCTCAGCGGTGGCGCCTAAGTTATGGAATGTGCTCCCCAGAGAGGTCCGCCTGGCGCCGTCGTTATTTGTTTTTCGGCGCCAGGCGAAGACCTTTTTATTTAAGCAGTATTTTAAATGTTAATATTATTGAATTTTATTTGGCCAGGGCAGCTTGTTTTATATTGTATGTTTTATATTATATATTTGTATTTTACTGTATATATTTTAAAATGTTATTTTAATTTTTTGTTGTAAGCCACCCCGAGGCTTCGGCGAATGGGGCGGCATAAAAATGTTTTTAATAAATAAATAAATAAATAAATAAATAAATAAATAAATAAATAAATAAATAAATGTGTCGTGCATGAAGCCCCGACAGAAACTCATGAGGAGACCTTGCACTTGACACCCAGTACCCAAGAGTCGACTCCGCAACCCAACGCAGGGACGGCTGAGCCAGCTACGGCGTCTTCCTCTGAGCCCCGGCACGTTGAGCAAACGGCTGGACCTTTATCAGAGACAGAGAGCCATGAGAAAGAGGAAGCTGCAAGTTCTGCTCAGAAGGAGGCAGAGCAAACTGCCTCTTCCCCCTCTGATGCTGATCTCCCTGAGCCAGAAACAGAAGACACAATAGGTGTCGTGGATTTTTCAAGAGCCCAGAACAGACGTATTTTACGCAGATTTGAACAGCTGCAAAGTAGACTGCGTAAGAGGGAGGAAAGGCGTGACTTGGGAGAATGTTCCCACGTGGGCTTCGGAAGAGGAGCCATTAGAGAGTTAACATCTGCTTAGCAAGGACCGCTATTAGGGAACTTATCTATAGAGTTGTAAATCTTGTAGACAATTAGCATTAAAGGACTTTGGTTTTATTGCTCCAGAATGTGTGGATTGTTTACATACTGGGCTGCACCCCACGACAGGATGACAGGAAGGGCCAGCAACATGGCCATCCTAGTTAAGCACCTAACATGAAAGTGGGTACCTTGGGGAACTCCTTACACTGCCAGTGGGATGAAGCCCCATCCCCTGCCTGAGGTGCTTGTTAAAGCTAATCTGGAAATAGCTCGACAATAGCAGGTCACATGTGGTTGGTTTTCTCCCAGCATAGACTGCAGTCTTCCAGAGCCCCAGATTTTGGCTATTCAACCAATAGGTTTCTTTTTTAAAAAATAAGGATAGGAAAAAGCTGGGTTTTCAAAATGAGGAGTAGAGTAAGTGAACAGAACAAGTTATAGAATAAAGAGATATTCACTTCTGAACTGGTGAGTCTGATGATCTAGCATTCCTCTGATTTGGTATTGTACTCTGCTTTTTATTGATATTTTATACACACTCCCACACAAAACCCCATATGCTCCCTGCCAAATGCAGTCAAATAAAATAGAAATCAAAATCCCATATTCCACGTCTTAGTAGGACACATGCAATTATGAAATCAGCTAAAGTATGATCAAATCAAGAATGAAACTCATACTACAAAACTTAATAAGCTTAGTACTATCATGGAATACATCTCATCTTAAGTATTTAACAAAGGAAAAATCGCTAATAGAATTTGGACAAGATTCTCATCCTTAGTTCATTAGCTGCTCAGGAAGGTTCAGGAACCCCTCTCCAAACCCTTGATTAATGCTTTAATTTCCTAAAGATAACATTAGATTGGACAAGGCACATGCCCTTCCCAAATCCCTTCCAACCTGCATTCTTTCAGACTAATACTATTGCTCATTTTTGGTTGCCATCCGCACTGCCAGATCACCACTGCACAAGTGGTGAGGATAATATGTGCAACAAAATCAGCAAGGCACAGAAGAATCAACAAGGGAGTAAGTGCCGCATTGTACCTGCACAGAAGAATGCATACCTCTCCATCATATCCCCAGTAAGAACCAATGGCATTCCCCTCCCTACTGGCAAATTACGGTTGCTTAACCTTCCTGCTCCTCCTATAATGGAAACATTCTTTGTCAAACGTTTTTCTGGGCACCCACTCCAGCAGGCTATGTTACAGACGACCAGATTGCTTGTACTGTTTGTCTTCTCTCTTTTATTTTCTTTTGTTTGCACACCTGTTCCACCAGAGGTCGAGAGAGCTGGAGGGCTCAGCAAGCTGGGCAAAGCTGCCAGTTTATTCAGGATGGCATATATGGCCATGGTTTATTGCAGGGGTTACCTGGGTGTGTGTATCATCCAAAGCCAGATGAGACAGCAAACCCTAACATATTCCAAACCACTACGGAGCTGCTTGGAAAGAGCAGCAAGAAGTCCTGGATGCACTACCCAACTGGCTGTTGGGCCAATACCTCAGGCAGCTGTCCCTGAAGTACCCAAGTGGCACTTAGGGGGAGCTTTCAGAGGCTTTCAACCTGTCCCACACCACCAGTACTCAGACAGTGGCAGCATGAGGCAAGAGGATTCATGTACAGCATGGTTTTGGCTACATTGCCAGACTGGGCAAGGGAACCCCCTGCTTGGTTTACCCTAAAAAGCTCCAACACTATTCTATTTTCAACCACATAGAGAGAACTTCTTTTTAGTCCCAATGCACATTACTTTGCACTCACACTGAATTCCTTCTTTCTTTCCATTGTCCCGTCATTAGCTTTAGACTATAAGTGCTGTTTGGAATTGATTCACATTCTGTCTCAGATTTTACCAACTTGGTTTATTTTGTATATCCAGCAAATTTCTTCTCCCACTCCCAGCACTTCTAGATGATTTGTGTACAATATAATTGTGCCAATTGCTGGGGGAACACAAAGTACTATGCTGCATAGCAAAACTGTCCCTTTATTCCGACCCTCCACTTCCTATCTCTAACAAGTAAATAGTTGTTAAAATGGTCTATCTTCATAAAGGATGCAGTTTCCTTAGGGGCCTTTATCACAAGTTCTTTGAAAATCTACTACGCAGAACAGCAAAAAAGTCATCTAACCTGCTTTCTCAAGTTCCTCAGCAAAGTATGGATCATTTAAATCAACATCAGATGGGCATTCATCTTCAGTCGGTATTTCCTCAGCAGCATCCTGAAACAAAACACATTGCATTTCCATTACTAAACACTAGTAATGTGTTAGTAATGCAAATAAATATCACAGAAAGCACAAAGCTGCCAAATACAAATTTCAAGCAGTAACCTCAGGGCACAGACTTGTAGCACAGGAAGAAAGTGATTTAAAACAACTGCTTTCACTGAAATCTACAAAGTTATAGGACATATCAATATGGGTTTTATGAACAATTCCATGTGCCACCACACATAAACATACACATCTTGACATTGTATCAACCTCTGGACAGCTGATAATAGTGTAACATCTCCAACCTCCCCCTATTAATATGAAATGAAGTGCCTGATCCTGCCTAATCTTGGAAGCTAAACAGAGTGAAAATCTGGATGGGTGACTTGACTCCTGTACTGAGGTGGTTGTATCCAGCGGCCTGCTAGGAGTCTTCCAACTGTATGATTCTAGGATAACACTACAATAACACTAAAGCAATGGTTTCTAACAGCAAAATCCACCCAAGCCATCCAGACCAGTGAGAATACAATTCACATAGTCCAACCAGCATGACCATGTATCAGACTCCAACATGTTTGGAGGGCAACCACAGTCTGAAAAAAACTAATTACACTACCTGATGGTAGCTTATATAGCCATCATTACTTATAGATTTTGTTCTTTTACAGTTGACAAAGCATACAAATCTTGTATAGAAGACATTTGCCTGGTTTGCACCTTTTTCTTAAAACTGGAAATATTCTTGATACAAATTGGTCTCATCTATACACCTTGGTGCTTCTCCTATTCACTTTCAGACTTTGAAAGTTCTGAAAAGTTTTGGAACGTTTTCATAGGGAAATGTGTGATAAAAATACCTCATCAGAGTGAATGTTTTGGAATTGTCTCCTTTGTAGAACACTGGACCAGATTCTGATCAGAGATTCTGATCATTTTTGGGGCAAAATGCTTAAGTTGGATATACATAATCAAAGATATAGCTTTCAATAAAGTCATTTCAGCTTCCCAGGAAAGAGCAAGTGACATATTTTATCAATGTTGACTAACAAGTTGCTAACTGCATGATTTAAAGGAAGCAAAAAGCTATGCATGCTTGGCAGGCTATGCTTGACAGGTGTGGGTTATCAGAAAAACATGATAACCCACATACAAGGATGAATTCTGGGATATGTGAGGGTTGTTGTTGAAATATGAGTTATGGTATTGTCTGGACCCAGCTGTGCCAGCTGAAAACTAATTGTGGTTTCTTAAGCTGAACAACCCACAGTTTACAACCAAACCATGATTTTTTTTCATGGGTTGTTCACAGTTAACAAGCCATGGTTCATTAAGTGAGGCTAGGTTCAAACAACATGATAATACACAGTTCAACAACAGCCCATTGTTTACCAACTTGCACTCAACCCATGTTCAACGCTTCAGTGTGGATTATTCTGTTGTCTGTACCTAATCTAAGCCTCTTAAATAAAAAATCCTATCAGGTTGCCACCCACCAGATGGCAAATCTCTCGTCTTAGGGTTCAGACATTTTTATGCACTGCCAAGCTGCTGCCAGCAGGTCAGGAGGAGTCAGTAGGCAGAGGTAATTTTCACTGTCCTCTCCTCCTTTCTTTTTCCTCTAGATGGGCCGGGGCAGAGCTGTAGAAGCTACAAAGGTGTGTTTAAGAAATCAAAGTAAAATGATGATTATGATGATGACAATGAGACACTGAATACATTAAAATTCCTGGCTACGAGCCTAGTGGCAACTCTGCAGTCTTGAAGCATACCGAGACCTTGATCAAAGAAGTTCTTGTATTATGACTTGGGAAAAGCCGAAACACAAAACACACCAGGCTCTTTCACTGTCCTCAGGAATGAATTGGACAGGGATTGGACAAGCTCCTGGGAGCATAGGATGAACTCCCTGCTTATATGAAACTATAAAAGGTGATGCGAGAAGAAAGAGAACAAGACTGGTGTTTTTTACTTCAGAATGGGCTGTTGAAGCCTGCAGGTCTACACAACTGTGAAGGGAAGATATCTTTACCAACTGAATCCAGCCTATTGAATTTTAGGAAAAGCAACTATTTGCTTGTTTTGGAAGATCTTTTATGCTTCTAGAATATGGGAGGGGATGCTCAGATATTTAATACTTTTTCCCAGCTAATGTAAATGGAGGTAGTGAATTATATATTAAGTATGGTTTTTCTACAGAAGAGCTTATCAGACTGCCATGAACTCTTGCTTATAAATTAAGGCCAATAAATAAAGAAATAAATAAATATCTTGTTTCAAGGTGATTCCTGGATTTTCCCCTTCAACTCCTTTTAAGTTCTGGGGGCCATTAATACATTTACTGTATATATTATATACTACAATCTGTAACACTGGCTATGTCCTTGTCTTCTACCCTACTCAACACGTTATCAATACACAGTTGCCCAGGAGAAGACAGAAAACCAAAATGCTTGCAAGAATTTAGATACTGTCAACCTTTCCTATGGAGTTCCCATTCATTAGTAACATGTCCAGGATAAGTAACCGTTACTCTTTAACATAAGGAGCCCAACCCTACACTTCAGATCAGAAGAAACACTAACAGTACCACTCTTGGCCTTAATGGTAAAAGTTTTCTTGGAGAGTTGCTGGAAACATGCAGTCTATGAAATACATGCCATAACCATGTATGTGGAGAATGAAACATACCAGTACAGTGGCTACTGCACACCCCCACCCGAGCCTGCATTTGGTTTAAACTTAAACTTCTTCTTAGGACCAGCCTAATGCTGAGTGTTATGATCTAAAACATCTGAAGGGCACCAGGCCAGGGAAGCCTGGACAGTTGTACCAAGTTTGGGAAACTCAGGCTGGAATCTACCCTTCATCTTAAAATTCACTGAGTGGCTTCCAACAAGCCACCATTTCCTAGCCTGACCTACTTACTAGTTAGGATGAAGATAGAAGGATGCAGCCCCATATGTAGGGCTATGAACTTTACAGAATGACATATTATGAAAATGATGCAAATTAATCATCATCTAGGATAAAATCTAAGGAAGGAAGATTAAAACAGGAGTCATTTCATAATCAAAGAACTTGTGGGCATGAAATCTCTAATAATAACTGCTTACAAATAATGCATTTTGAAAAAGATCCAGCAAACAAAATGGCCTAATAAGATTTATCCATCTGATTATACTAGATTAATGTTTCCAGAATAAAGTGTACTTTGAAGTTCACTTGTCTGTTTTACAAAGTTCTTTTGCTGGCACTTTCTGAAATAATGGACATCCATATGCAGCCAATGCATGTGAATGGTAGGAGGCTAGACTTAAAATACCACTAACAATAAAAAAAAGTCTGGCACCTCTATTGTCCATTTTACAGAAGAAAAATGAAGAAAGCCAATCATGGTGACACTGTCATCAGCTTTCCAAAAGAAGAAAAAAATATGTATTTCTCTGAAGACTTTTCCAAAGGGTGGGTTTTTTGTTTTTTGTTTTTGTTTTTCTTTTAAAGATATGCTTCTAAAATTCTTCAGGCAAAATTTGCTCACTACTTAAGACTTTGGACAAAGCTGTCACTCTTATCCAAGGCTTGGCAACTCAAACATGATGATTTTTAAACAAGAAGAATGATCATTCCTTTTAGCAATGCAGAACTTATCAAGGACACAGGATCAAAGCAAGGTTTTCTGGATAGCCCAAGACATGTATTTTCCCTTTAATCACACTTGTTTAACATTCATGTGGCTGCCAAAGGCAGATGAAAACTCCTCAGGCCTGTTATGACTTAGTGCTACTTTCTGATCAATCCTTGCCTACTCTCATGCTTTCTGTAAATGCAGTTTAATAATAAGATATACCAGAGGAAAATGCTTTCAGTCCAGGGAGTTCAGCTCCTCAGTGAGAAGATTAGTAAGGGTGGAAGATATTTCCACATCAACCTGTCTGTATTCTAACTTCATTACTGCTGAGTACCTCCCTCGTTGAGGTGATGTGATGGGCAAGGAGGAAAATAGCCTTCTTGGGAAAGGTACACTGCTTGCAGAATGCTCTTCGCAGACAGGTTCATATGATAGCCACATTATTGCTTTTTCTGCCATTTTTATACTGATATTTGTTATTACTGCTTTATAATGTTATTTTTGATACAGAATACTATAAGCCATCTTAGAATGCTTTTCTCCCTGAAGTGCAGTATACATGTTAGCAGCAGATAAATAATATACTCTAAAAATAGCCAGAGCCCACTCCTATGGGGTTTCACCCGCATGAAGTAAACCCTAACCTAGAACAAGTTCCACACTCATGTGTAACACAGTGGTGTTTTGTATACATGGCAGCTCCTTGGAGGATGAGTCAAGCTCAGAAAGGGCACTCTGAAAATACAAAAATGATGAAAGCAAACACAACCTTCTGTTTCTTCTTCAGCTTCCTCTTCTCTTTCTTCTTTTCTAGAAATTGTTCCCATGGAGTCAGTTTATCCTTCGCTTCTAACTTGTTTCTCACCATTTCATCAGCACTTTCTTTAAGTCCTGCAGCCAACCAGAAAATATATGTAACTAAGGTAGCTCTTAAATCATGTAATTTAAGCATACACACAAGCATGAAGCCACAGTGACAGGAACAAATCATGAAATACCACTGGTGAGAGACGAGACAAGTGCTTCCATCAAGGCCAGTTCTAGCTGGCTATGCTCAGAAACAACTAGGAACTTTCCTAGTCCTGACTCAGCTGCCAAAAACACAAAAGCTCCAGTTTCTCCCACCCCCATCCTGCCTCTTCAAACTTCCACAGACAATTTAAGAAGCCAATTTACCCATTAACAAGAATAAATGTATTCTGCTAAAATCTACATATCTTGCTACATTTCTAGTTTTTATGACCACAAAGAACAACCTGAAATGATTTGGAAATAGTTTGTGAAACATCAGAACTCACATGGCTCTAGTGATGGGTGTGCATGTAGATGTAAAAATTCTGCTTTAATTTAGGCAGGGAACTTATATTTGTACACTTTTTAAAAGAATATATGCCAGTTCCTTTGAAAAAAGATGCATTCATGTAATGTTTTATTTATTATTGGTTACACCTTTGTAGCTACTTTGGATACAAAAAGCACCTTATAAATTAGAAACAGAAGGCTACTGGTATAACAGGAAATCCAAGAATCAAAGCTTCAACAGTAATTCGATTACTTTAAAAAGGAAATAGACTACAGAATCTTGTTCCAGTAGACATTTCTGAAGTGGAAAAAAGTGTAAATTAGTCAAATTATATTTTTTCTTTTTGATTTATCAACTACTTTTTTACTAGCTTATTTAGCAGCTATAAGAATTAAAAGATAAAAAGAACACAAGGTTACTGTTCTCTATCCTATGTACTACCACAGAGTTGAAATCACCAGACCATAAACTTAAGTTTCTGTCTCCCTGGTACCCTTTTCAGCACTAGGAGGAATCTTCTAACTTAGCATTTCCAGACCTGTCAACTATTGGAAGAAGCTGGATATCATGTTAGATGCTTGGCTAAAAGAAACATCCTCTTGAACCACAGCAAATTACAAGTTCTCTAGGCCAAACAGGGAAAAGAACAGAATATGGTATTAGTGATGTGAAGACCTGTCTGAAATCTGGCTGTCTTGAGCCTGGCACACTTCTTTTCCACACTAGGTCTAGGAGGCAAGGTGAGCAAAGGTCAAGTCTGTGAACACACAGGAATGCTAGCAAGGCACTTGTTTGTACTGGATTTCAGACCCATTCTCCTGCAGAGTAATTAAACCAGCTTCACAGCACTTGCAGCACACGTGTACAGTCCCATATACAAAAGCAAAGCTGGACTCACTTCCTGTTGGACACCTACATGAACACTTAGTGTGAGTCAGACTTAGGACCAGAGCCTGGGGAGCTGGGTCCAAAGAATCCAACAAATTCCACTGTCAAACCAGATTCTTCACTTGCTGCACTATGTTACAACCTGATCCAACCCGCTCCAGTCACTATACACTGGAAAGTGTGGAGTTCTACATACACTGTGAGGGTGTTTTTGCCCAAACACCAGTGGCAGCCCAAGTACCTGTGGCATTCCTGAGTGTGCCCCTGCAAATCTGCTCCTGAGGCTTGCTAGAGTCTCCAAAATTGCATGCAACGTGGAAAATATAAATGTTCCAACTATGGTTTCCAATGGCCCTCCGAGGCAGGGCTACCAACTAACATGGCTAGGCATCAGATGTGAACAGGCATATACAGACATACGTACACAAAACTCCCTTTTATACTGGTTCTTCAGTAGCCAGACAGATTTGAATTTCTAAGACTTAGCATGAAAAGAAATACAAATTTTTAATTTAGTGGGATCCAATGTAATCACTACCTGCAAAAGATTAAACAATATGAGAGAGAGAGAGAGAGAGAGAGAGAGAGAGAGAGAGAGAGAGAGACTTCTTTACAAAAATTACAAAATCAGTTGCAATTTTTCTTCGTACAAGATCCAATTCCTGTAGAACTAAGAGGGTAAGCTTGAATAGGACAAGGATAGTGCCATATTGTTCTTTCTACCTGAGAAAATGTAGTACGGGCAGCCAGAAAGCACTGAGCAATATTTAATGGTGTAATTCAGCAAATTCAAATAATGCTGATACTAAATAATGCTAATTGAGCTGCACTGAATATTTAGGCAACTGGCTGTGCAAGTCAATTATTCAATTGCTTGTGCAGTTTTGTACAATGGGTCATACCAGCAGAATGCACAAACTGGCTGCACAGGCAGTTGCACAATGAGTTATGTGCAACCAGTACAACAGGTTGTACAAGAGTTATGCACAGCCAGCAGTTGGATTCCCCTCTTGCACTGAGTTTGAAACCCAGTTTTCATTGACGGATCATTTATGTTCATGAAAAGGACACTGCTTTTTCACCTAGGAGCAGATGGCTTCCTCCGTCTATGCCTTTAAACATCTTCATATTGAATGAGCTTGGTGGGAATAAGAACTCCACTAAGACCATGTAATAAAATATTATTACAAATTAAAATTTCTGGTAACAGTTAAAAAGTGGGGGTTGAAAAGCAGTTGAAAACTACTTTTATCTGCCTTCACACAATCCACTAGGCAGTGTAGTGCAACAGGACAGTTCTAACATAATTTCAATTTGTGGGGAATAAAGTAAAATAACTGGGTCACTAACAGGAAACTACAAAAATAAATATACTTTTGAAATACTATATACTGATAGCTGACCTGCAGAGTACTTTTAAAGAAGTACTGTTAGGTGTTGAAATATACACTTTCACAGTAGAGGGAGCCTTAAAAAACTGGAAGAGATTTCCAGATTTCTTATTCAGCTGCCTAGAAAATGAAATCAACTGCTCCATCTGGAAAAGTAGGACTTGGCCATAACACAGTCTTTTCATGAAGCCAGAAAGTGATTGAACTTCCGCCACGGATTGGATTGTCTTAGAAACTGCTGCCCAAACAATTTCCCCAGAATGAAAGTGATTGTCTAAGCAGTCACAATATACAAAGCTGAAGAAATAAAAGGAGCTGTATAGAGCGGAAAGGGCATATGCTTAGAAGCTGGAGGATGAGTATGGGCCTATTTGTTATTGTTGGTAGTCGGGAAGTCGTATCCGACCCAACGCGACCCCATGGACAACATTCCTCCAGGACTTCCCGTCCTCCACCATCCCCCGGAGTCCACTTAAGCTCACACCACTGCTTCAGTGACTCCATCTAGCCACCTCATTCTCTGCCACCCCCTTCTTCTTTTGCCATCTATTGTTCCCAGCATTAGGCTCTTCTCCAGGGAGTCCTTCCTTCTCAACAGGTGGCCAAAGTATTTGAGTTTCATCTTCAGGATCTGGCCTTCTAAGGAGCAGTCAGGGTTGATCTCCTCTAGGACTGACCGGTTTGATTGCCTTGCGGTCCAAGGGACTTGAAGGAGTCTCCTCCAGCACCACAATTCAAAGGCCTCAATCCTTTGGCGCTCAGCCTTTCTTATGGTCCAGCTTACACGGCCGTACATAGGCCTGACTATACGCACTTTTGTTGGCAGGGTGATGTCTCTGCTTTTTAGTATGTTGTCTAGATTTGCCATAGCTTTCCTCCCAAGGAGCAAGCATCTTTTAATTTCTTGGCTGCAGTCCCTGTCTGTGGTGAACTTGGAGCCCAAGAAAATAAAATCTGTCACTACCTCCATTTCTTCCCCATCTATTTGCCAGGAAGTGAGAGGACCGGATGCCATGATCTTAGTTTTCTTAATGTTGAGTTTCAAGCCAATTTTTGCACTCTCCTCCTTCACCCGCATCAAGAGGCTCTTTAGTTCCTCTTCACTTTCTGCCTATTTAACT
>NW_025336480.1:24439456-24624715 GCF_004798865.1 Varanus komodoensis | reverse complement strand
CTCTTCACTTTCTGCCATTAGAGTGGTATCATCTGCATATCTGAGGTTGTTGATATTTCTCCCAGCAATCTTAATTCCAACTGGTGATTCATCTAGCCCCGCCTTTCTCATGATGCGTTCTGCATATAAGTTAAATAGGCAGGGTGACATTATACAGCCTTGACAAACTCCTTTCTCAATTTTGAACCAATCAGTGGTTCCGTGTCCAGTTCTCACTGTTGCTTCTTGACGCGCATATAGGTTTCTCAAGAGACAAATAAGATGGTCTGGGATTCCCATCTCTTGAAGAACTTGCCACAATTTGTTGTGATCCACACAATCAAAGACTTTAGCATAGTCAATGAAGCAGAAGTAGATGTTTTTCTGGAACTCCCTAGCTTTCTCCATGATCCAGCGTATGTTGGCAATTTGATCTCTAGTTCCTCTGCCTCTTCGAAATCCTGCCTGTACTTCTGGTATTTCTCGGTCCACATACTGCTGGAGCCTAGCTGGTAGGATTTTGAGCATAACTTTGCTAGCTTGTGAAATGAGTGCAATGGTGCGGTAGTTTGAACATTCTTTGGCATTGCCCTTCTTTGGGATCGGAATGTAAACTGATCTTTTCCAAGCCTGTGGTCACTGTTGAGTTTTCCAAGTTTGCTGGCATATTGAGTGTAGCACTTTTACTGCATCGTCTTTTAAGATTTTGAATAGCTCAGCTGGAATACTGTCACCTCCACTAGCTTTGTTGTTGCTCAGACTTCCTAAGGCCCATTTGTCTTCACATTCCAGGATGTCTGGCTCGAGGTCAGTGGCCACCCCATCGTGGTTATCAGGGACGTTAAGCTCTTTCTTGAATAGTTCTTCTGTGTAATCTTGCCACCTCTTCTTAATCTCTTCTGCCTCTGTTAGGTCCCTGCCATTTTGGTCCTTTATCATGCCCATCTTTGCATGAAACGTTCCCTTCATATCTCCAGTTTTCTTGAAGAGATCTCTGGTCCTCCCTATTCTATTGTTTTCTTCTATTTCTTTGCACGGTTCATTTAAGAAGGCATTCTTAGCTCTTCTAGCTATTCTCTGGAGTTCTGCATTCAATTGGGTGTATCTTGGGTGTATCTTTCTCTTTCTCCCTTGCCTTTCGCTTCCCTTCTTTCCTCAGCTATTTGTAAAGCTACCTCAGTCAGGAATTTTGCTTTCTTGCATTTCTTTTTCTTTGGGATGGTTTTAGTTGCTACCTCTTGTACAATGTTGCAAACCTCCGTCCATAGTTCTTCAGGCACTCTGTCTATCAGATCTAATTCCTTTAATCTATTTGTCATCTCTACTGCATATTCATCAGGAGTATGATTTAGGTCATACCTGAGTGGCCTAGTGCTTCTCCCTACTTTCTTCAATTTAAGCCTAAATTTTGCAACAAGAAGCTCATGACCTGAGCCACAGTCAGCTCCTGTTCTCGTTTTTACTGATTGTATTGAGCTTCTCTATCTTTGGCTGCAGAGCACATAGTCAATACTCATTGATTATTGAAAAAGATCACAGAACTGTATAATTCAACTGTCAGGAAATTCCAATAATACAAGTTTGTCAAAGTATTGAAATAATGAACAATTGTAGATCTTTTTTGGTCTGATCTAAGTAAAATTTAACTACTTTTTTCAGAACTAGTAGATTTTCTTCTACCAGGGAAGAAGAGGACACTATGGTTATGTTCTTCTCATTCATGAAACCCCCAGTGAGTAGAAAAAGTCAACTGAAGGGTGATATAGGAATCATTTGATACATACATAAAAATAGAAAAGACGGGGCACAGAGCAAACAAAAAGCAGAGGACAAGCAGAACTTTGCCACTGGTCCTCCTACTAAAAACTTTGCCACTTCACACAGAGACAGCCCCTGTGCTTTCAACAACTCCCACGGTGACTGCCTTCACATGACAAGCCATTTTGTGTGGCAACCTACCACACAAGGGTAGGTATTTGCACCACTGCAATTTTTTGTTGGAAGGTTTGTCATGGTACAAATCCTCATTTCAAGCCAATGGATAAGAACAACAGTGACAGTGACACACGCGTTGCTGACTTCCCAACTTGACTTCTGTAACGCGCTCAATGTGGGGCTGCCCTTGAAGACAGTCCAGATACTTCAATTGGTTCAAAATAGAGCTGCCACGCTGCTGACGGGGACGGGGCGTTATGTTCACATGACTCCAGTTCTCCGTCAGCTTCACTGGCTCCCCATTGAAGTCCGGGCCCAATTCAAGGTGTTGGTTATGACCTATAAAGCCCTTAATGGCTTGGGTCCTGGTTACCTGAAGGAACGCTTACGTCCATATATGCCCACCCCTTGAAATCAGTGAGAAAGGCCCTTCTCCGGGAACCCTCCGTGAAGGATATTAGGAGGGTAAGTACTCGGAGGAGGGCTTTCTCTGCGGTGGCGCCCCATCTATGGAATGCGCTCCCCAGAGATGTCTGCCTGGTGCCGTCGTTATTTGTTTTTCGGCGCCAGGCAAAGACCTTTTTATTCAAACATTATTTTAATTGTTAGTATTATTTATTTTATTTTTCGGGCCAGGTCGACTCATACTATATTGTTTTATACTGCGCTTATTTATTTATTATTGTGAGCCACCCCGAGGCTTCGGCAAATGGGGTGGCATAGAAGTCTTCTAAATAAATAAATAAACAAACAACATGCTAGATGGAAGCTGCTCCTAGAGGGGAGCAGAGGAAAGTGACCTACATGGCATTTGCTCAGGGTGCTGGAACTCTGAAAAATGTCAGGTATGTATCACTCAATTGTCTTCCCCTGCAGGAGGTGGAATGGAGAATGGTATGGAGGAAGGAAAAAATATGAGCTGCATTTGTATGTGCTGGCACTGCGCATTTGCCAAGCCATGATGGGATAAGCTGTCCTTTAAAAATGGTGTGGGTTAATCACCTGTGCCTGATGCAGTGGCAGAAACACCAGAGAAAGCCTTGACAATACATGCAATACATTTTCTGCATCTAGCAACTGAAAAGCAACATTTTCAGAGCCATATTTCTACCACTCAGAGATGAAGCTTCACCACAGGTCTATGGCAGGCAACCCTATCTTACTTTGGGAAAAATCTCCCCAAGACTACAAGTGTAACACAAAGCATGCTTAATATTTTTGAAAGGCAGCTTCAGCAAGTCATCCTCCTCTAATATGCTTTTCTCTAAATAGGTGAGCAGGTCAATGCCAAGCAGAAAACTGGCTAATGTAAAGTAATAAAAGGTGAACAAGGATTTGAGAGTCTTCCATCAGGATAAAAGGTAAAGGTTTCCCCATGACATTGAAGTCCAGTCATGTCTGACTCTAGGGGGTGGTGCTCATCTCCATTTCCTAGCTGAGGGAGCCAGCGTTTGTCCACAGACAATTTCTGTGGTCATGTGGCCAGCATGTCTAAACACTGAGGTGCATGGAATGCTGTTACCTTCCCACCGAAGTGGTACCTATTTACCTACTTGCATATGTATGCTTTCACACTGCAAGGTTGGCAGGAGCTGGGACAAAGAACGGGAGCTCACTCTATGTGCGGATTCAAACTGTCAACCTTTCCATCAACCAGCTCAGCAGTTTAACCCACTGCACCACCGCATCCCTTCCATCAGGACAACATGGATAACATGCACTAAAAATTAAGTAACAGTTTGTTTTGCTGAGATTATTGCATACTGTTATGTACAAAGGAAGAAGGGATTAACTTAGAGACAGAAAAATAAATATGGCAAATACCATAAGTCATCTACCTGGAACCCACTTAATCTCCATTTCCATATCAGTTTCTTGATGCTTCTTTTCTTTTTCCTGGATATTCCGAAGAAGTTCTCTGTATTTTGAAATTTGCTCTTCATCATCTTTTGGGTGGTGCTTATGTTGATCACTGTCTGCTGTGTGTATTACCCCATCATCATTAAAGGAAAAAAGAGGTAATGTTAAAAAATATGTAAGTCTAAATGTAGGCATGGTTGTTTTAAGCGATACAGATAAAATAGGTGAACAAACCCTCCAGGGAATTAGGCAACTTAAGTATCAGGCCAACAGCCAGCCAGCAAGCCAACCACTGTATATTTAAGGCATGATAACCGCAAGCACAGGGCTTTAATAATTGAGACAGATGTACCTTTCCAGCTCATCTATGGATAGGTGCATGTCTTACTCCAGATCAGACCACTGGTCTGTCTATCCAGTATAGTGTTGTCCACTTTGACTGGCAGTGGTTCTCCAGAGTTTCACATAGAATTCTTCCCCAGCCTGACCTGGAGATGCCAGGGACCAAACCTGTGGTTTCCTCGACCTGTGTGGCAATCTACCACTTGGCTGTGCCCCCTGCCCCTGGTCTTACATATGCCACAGAGGCTCACCTTGTCTCTGAATCTGTCCCTCTATTTGAAAAGGAAGAGTCATGGACACTGTTCACCAACTCTACCTTATTAGAACCAAACATAGATTTTGTTCAGGAATTAAGTTCAATTAAAATCCAGCTGAGCTTTGGAAAACAAACCTGTCTACGTGCAGCTGACCAAGATGAGACAAATCAACTGCTCTTTTATATGCAGCACCTTTTAAACAAATATGTTAAAGAGAATAAACAGTACAGGACATTCCTTCCATCTGATCAAACTTTCTACATTTCTATTCAAACAGCTGACATTCATCTTTTCCCCTGTTTGTGCTTAGTGCCACAATAAACACACTGGCTCGAATTCTGTCATATAGTCTCTGTAACTCAACGAATAACATGAGGAACATGTTAAAGAAATGGCTGTGTATTTTCTATTAAAAGCTTATTTTCAAAAACATAACTAAATTCAAGAACTTTCCAGGCTGAAAATCCACAAGGAAGCCTGTGTTATGGTGACACAGCTTAAACCTGGCTTCTCAGTTACCGTTAGCAGTGCATAGGATCATGGAGCCGTTTCTTGGACATCACAGTTTAATCTTTTCTTTACAGTTGCACTGGCAATGAGTTCTAATTTGGAAACTTTGCAAGTGGCATACTATTTGGCACTTTTAAACAAGAAAATCTGGCAAAATATTCTCTTCCCCCCACCAAAAAAAGTAAATCTACATTCTGCATTGTCCCCTTCAACAAATCATACATGAGTACAGCTGAACTCACAGAAAAAATTAGAAAAGTAATGCTAAAACTATCAGTTCAGCAGTACCATCACAACACTACGATATAGGTGCAATCCAGTCAAATTAAGCACGTCCCACTGCTTTCAGTGGGGAAGTAGTACTGATTCATAGTATGTGTCGCTCATATTATTTCAACAGCCAACAGTCCTCCAAAAACATACCAAACATTATCCACAAATGTTCACATCAACTGGCAAGACACTGGCTCCAGAACCCACAGGGTATTCAGTTTCTCTAAAATTGCTCAATATCAGGCACCCAGTTTCAAAGGAAAATAAATATTTCCATAAACAACCAGAGCCCCAACTACATCAGCAGCAATCCAATTCTTCTAAAGGTTCAAAGAAAACCTATTTTCACCACATATGTGACTTTGAGCCCTGGTTTACACAATGATGGTTCACATGATTTAGCCTCAATTGCTCCTGTTTAACAATGTCACTTTAAGAATTTGTTTCATATAATAAGCCAAAAATAACCATTTCCATATGTCCACAGTTGTCAAATGATATGTAGCAACCTGGTGCCCCCAAGTTGCAGTGGACAGCAGCACACAGCCAAGCAAGCTGGGCATGAAGGGGGTTGTAGTACAATGAATCTGGAGGGTGTCAGGTTGAGCAATGCTCATACAACTTGTTATAAATTTCTTGAGAGCCAGTTATTGAGGATATCATTATAGTTCTCAGTCCAATATGACAACACACAAACATAATTAATTTGTTTTAACCTAAATTACAAATTACTAAACAATTACACAACCCTTCTTTGAGTCAAGAATAAAATGCAAAAAAGCTGTTCTCTCAAATGGTTTTGCCACATAAACCTCCAAGCCGGACATACTCTTCACAACATAAACAGTTTGATCTTTAAAATAAGCTTAGTGGATTGGTAACCTCTTGAGGCTTTGTAAATGAGATTCTACCTGTCAACTACAGTAAGTCTGAACATTCTAAATTTGCCAGGGTATCCCAGTGGAACTACTAACAAGCCCATTTTACACTATAAAACAGCCCACCTTTTGTTAACCATAGCTTGCTTAGGTGTGTGTAGGAATGAGTTGTGCCAGCCCGTGTCCCCACCTGGCACTCAACAACCCTGAGTGCCCTATCCCTCAGTTGTTTACCATGACAAGTGAATACTCTGCATTGCTGGGTGAAGGGTAGGAGTTGACTTCCTTGGGTTATTTAGCATACCAGATGCAAGCAAGCATTGGGGAGCTAGCATATTCACTCACTCCCATGCATTCCCATGCTTAATAACCTTTGGGTTGCTTAATTGTGCAAACAAGGTCATATTCACAAAGACCTGCATAAGCACATGAAGCACAAAGCAAAAGTTGCTTTCCTTTCCCCATACACCTGGTGCACATGGCCAGAGAATCACTAACAGTACAATTAGTAACTAGGGGCCTGAATTTTGATCCAACCAGTTTCTCCATTCAAATCTCTGCTCACATATGAACTCAATGGCTTCCTTGAAGCTGTTCAGTATTTAGCTAGCCACAGCATGCATCTCAAATTTCGGAAAAAATAAAACAAGTCTCTCTCTTTTACAGGTTTGCAGTAAGCATATCCATGAAGCACACTGAGCTGTCAGATAAAGCTCTGCTACAGCCATGAGTTGATGAGTACTTAGTGACTTTTAGTGATAAATGAGCTTTACTTGGAAGTGTGGGCACTAATCTTGAGAGAATTAGCAGAAGCTTTAATCCTAGTGGTTATATTGGAATATGTTACTACTCCTGAAAAAAGGAGCATAAAGCCTGATGATAAATGCAACTCACTCTGTAAATTTTTTTTACTTCAGTTCTTTGGATTCGAGCCAGAATGGAAATACTCCGTCCATCCATGAAAGGCTTCTGGACCAGCAAAGAAATTCCACTGGCAGAACAGGGGAGAAGGCAGCTTTCATTCAGTGACTGTTTTCAGCTCCCTGAAAATCTGCTCTGGCAGTTGGGGGAACCTCTGGGACAATATGAGCCACAGGCAGTGTGGGGAGGAATAAGCAAATAAGCCAAAACAGGTGCCTCTCATCTTTCCTCCTGTAACACCATTCTAAAGAAAGCTCTACACAATGGAAGCAACCATTTACTTTGCAAACACCAGGATATAATCTCCAGTGATTTTAATCCATTAAAATGTCTCAACTGTTGGCCTTAATTAAGGCCATCAGTTGGCCTTAATTAGCTAAGCAAACTCTAGATAGAGTAAGGAAGGATCTGACACCATGGTTTGATCCTGGTATATAGTACAATACTGTACATGTTTGCTCAAAATTAAGTCTCTTTCTGTTCAGTGGGACTTACTCTCAGCTAAGTACACACAGGATTCAGTCTTTCTCCCATTAACTGGAACATAACCAGCCAACCACAGATCACCACAGATCACCAAATGCAGAAATCATGAATCAATCAACTTATAGTTGTGAAAGAGGAGAAGAAAGAGGGAGAATACAAGCCAGAGGCTCATGTAGGCTTATTCACCTAGCCGATAGCTACAGTTTTCCATTACACATGAACCTGGTCTCTGTCTTGTCAGACTGAAATTACTTGAAGTTTGTTTTCCCTCAGCAGGATAGCCATTTCATTACTGAGAAGTGTTCGAAATAATAATATTAAGTAGCCTAATATACTAGAGACTATCATTTTCCTATTAATCCTTCTTTAGAAAGGAGAAGCAGGGGAAAACTGACTATGAAAAATGGTTTTTAAATCCTGTATTCTTTATACAGAACTTAAACAGTTAGAAGTACCTTGGTGTTCTTCCATCTCCTCCTCCTCTTCGTCACTCGATGAAGCCAAATAAGCTTGAAAGTCCATGTCCAGCAGCTCCTCTTTTTTAAAAGTTCTGTTCAGGGAGGTGACCCTTTCATGATCCGTCTCATCCCATGTGATGTCTACCTTAGGGTCATTCAAAACAGACGTACTACATTTTATACCAAGGGTATCTAATAATTACCTCTAATTAAGGCTGTGGTATAAAGAATCAAACGAGTTAACCAACATCAAGCTTATTTCTGGACTATTGGAGACTCAGTCTTAGTATCCACAACCATAATTTATACACTGCCTTTCAGAAGTATTCACCTCACCCCACTGACTTTTCCATATTTTGTATTACATCCCGGAAGTAAAATGGATTTAAATGGCATTGTTAACACTTGATATACAGAAGATACTCCACACAGTGAAAATGCACAATGTTTTTATTGTTGCACAAAATTAAAGAAATTGGCATCTGTTGACTGTATAAGTCAAAGGCCAATACTTCTTCAAAGCAGAGTAGCTTTCATCAGCTTTTGCTGCACTTGAGTGCAATTCAGAACAATCCCATCCCTCAGCATCTGTTCATTTTTGCAGCAGTGGAAAGCTCAAGTTGAGACTGCAGGTAGGGGTGGGTTGGCTGCAGATGATACTACCCTCTCTGAGGACTCTTTGGGAAGGGTGTGCCCAAAGCATTTCAACAGCAAAATGCACACAATCACCATGGCTTAAACAATGGCTTAAACAAGCCATGGTGGTTTGCTCAAGCCACAGAGTCATTGTTTAATTATTTGCCTGGGTACAGCTTGCTATATAATCCAAAGTCAGGTGGCATGCCTTGTTGGAGAAGGACAAAACCCTCAAATAATCTATGTGCTGTTAGTATTTAATGTTGTTTCCCACCTCAACATATCTTACCACTCAGCTTTGTATGACACTACAAGTTGCATTAGAGCAGACAATTATACAAATAGTGTCTGGTGCATTCTGCAGCTTAAACAAGCCAGCCACAGGGATCATGACAACCAGGTCTCCAAGTACCAACTCTTCCTCAGACATTAGCTACATACACCTGACCATTTCATTCCAAATTTGAAGTTTGTTTACCAGCTTTTGTTTTCAAAGCAAAGTTTAGATTTTTTGAAGCACTGTCCAACATTGGACAACATACAAACTTACAGTGCAATCCTGTACATGTCATCTCAGGCATAAGACCCACTAAGTTCAGCGCGAATTATTCACAAGCAATTGAATATTGGTGCACAACCACATATATACAATAAGCTCCGCTGTGTTAGTGTGCATAAGATTGCACCCTGAACTACAAATCATGTAGTCCCCTAGTTTGAATTCATGTCTGCAATGAACTCACTAGATGGGCCTTAGTCAGCCTTGAGCAATTTCTCATTATTTATTCCTCACCTGATTCTGCAGTGTGGAAATAATTATATTCACTTACCTTACAATAAAAGTACACATACAATGTTTTAATTAAATTTCAAGTGTTATATAAATGCCAAGTATTGTTTCTATTCAACATATGCAACTGACTCTTACTCCAAATAGGATTGGTGAGCACTGCATAAACCAAAAGTGTGTGAAGAAATGACAATTTGCACCAAATTGCCTCCAGTGTAACAAGAGCTAACATGGCATGGTCCCTGAGCTCTTGAGCTGAAGAGTGTGATACAAATGTAATAATGAATTTGTTTAGCATAAAAACTTTTAGTAGGCTCCAGCTACCAATATCCTTGTTTCAAATATGCATATTTGGCCTTTTGTATACATGTGCACAACCAAAGTGGCGTACAAAATGTAACACAATACAATCTTTATGAAAGTTAAAAAATTGTACCAACTTCTGTGCAATTTTTGATTTATATACAGAACGTGTAAGAAACTTTACTTGACCAATTTACCTAAATCCTTTGATTAACTGTCTGCATCTACACCATATGGTTTAGAGAAACCAAGTGCAAAATACTACACTGGATAGTGTACAGATTTTTTAAGAGAAGCTAGCACAAGAGCAAAAAGACTCTAAAAACTGTATTTTAAAGCAATCTTACCCTCAGTCAGCACAGCCAAACACACACATGTTGCAAGGTTATGAACCCACCAAAACTCAAGGCACAAGCCCCCAGGATCAGGGCTGTACGTCTGGCCTTTGACAACGGCATTAATACAAATGGATCACTCTCCCCTTCTATCTACAGTGCGATCACTGTTGTATTTACATAATTTACAAATTAAGAACACACAAAACTAAACAAGTTCTGAAGGGCTACAAAAACACTGTTAAGGTACCTTTGATGTTGCCACAGCAGCAGATGTGAAGAACTTTGGTTTGTAAGCAGCTCCGTCCACTTCTGAGGCCACGTCCTTTGGCTCATCATCAAATGTCACATCATCTGGAATAAATCTTAAAAAGCCAAAAGAAAATTATTTATTATGAAAACAGATTATCACGAGACTTCAAAGGAACCAAAAGTGATAGACCCAACTTCTCTCTAATTAGTATTAACTCTAAGAAAAACAGTTGTTTTCAGTCTACGGTTAAGAGAATGGGAATGACAGATGAAAGAGTTACCCTTTGTTCAGCTCTGGAAAAGCTCTGCCAGCTCCAACAGAGCTCCACAGAAAAATGATGAGAGTTCCTATAACCAGACCTGGAGCCAGGGACCTACAGTACAACCCTGACAACTTGTGACAGACAACGAGGCCTCAGAGAGTTGGAAGCCAGTAAAGAGCATGCTGCCTTAAGAGGGTTTCATCCTTAAAGGCAGCCTAAAAATAATTTTAGGTACACAGAAGAGCTATAGCTGAGTGGTAGAGCCCAAGCCTTATACACACAAGGCCCCAGGTTCAGTTCCTAGCAAAAGGGTCATGGTTGGCACTGGGAGGAGAAAAAGATGGGCCCTGCCATGGAATCTCCTGGGATACTGGTGGTGGGGGGGGGGCTGCAAGCAGTGGGGACACAAACTACAGCAAGCCTGATTGTCTGTCAGGTGCTCTGGGGGCTGTTCCACACACATCACAGAACATTCACATATTCATATGAACATGCCCACTATTTCCCATGTCTACAGTAATTCCCACACCACTTCCATTTTTAGCTTTCTGTGTTCTGCCCCATGTTTCCTTCTCTCTCACCCTGGAATTTTCAAATTCTGCTTCCTACAGACATGCTTCGAACATAGGCTCAAACCAACCCAATAAGTGGAATCCAGTGGTGTCATTCTATTATATAGCTTCTGCTATGTCAGGGACAGCAAACTGAGGCTCATGAGCTGCATGCAGCTTTCTGAGTTTATTTTATGGCTTGCCACTCACTGCTTGCTACCTGCTGGCACCCACTTGCAGCTCTCAAACATCTGGCATTTACCATATGTGGCTCTTCTGATGAGCAAGTCTGGCTAACCTTGTGGTTCTGAAGGGCCTCCAACCCTATACAGCAAATTTTCAGGTCAGATACAGGGGACTGCCAGGAGGGGGAGGGGGAGGAGAAGCTCCTCCACAAAGAAAGCAACAGTACTGGAAACTACCAGCATCAAGGGATGCTGTTGACCTTCTACAAATTTTGAGGTCATCACGCCTGCCTGGTCTTATTGCTGGCTCTTCTATGGCTGACTAATATGAGGTTGTCATGTATCTGCTTGTGGTAAAATATGTGTGACTATTATGGTTAAATCAGGAATAGAAAAAGAAATATGGAAAGAAAAAGAACTGTGATTGTACTTCTTTACCATAGTCATACAAATACTAAACTAGGAAAGACTTGCTGGGATTATAATTAGAAAGTGCAAGGGTGGCAACTCACTTTTGATTACTGCCACCCTCCTTGTATCTCACTGCTGTTGGCTTTTAGACTCTTGGGCAGCAAGAAACATGTAAAACAGGAGTTGGAAACATATAGGGTCTTTCAGATCTTTTACTCTAATAACTCCCACCAGTACAAGATGATAAAGGATAATGGGAGTTGCAGGCCAAAATAACTGGAAGGCCACAAATTGCTTGCCTCAATCTAAGAAAGATTCCACCTTAACTTATGCTTCTGAACACTTTTTATATTTATATCCTTTCCAGCATGAAATTCTGCAAGCTTTAAGTATATTCTTCATTCACACTTGAGTCCACAGCATAAAAGCCAGATTTCCATAAAGTATCAACTTGAAAAGCAGAAAGACCTGGAGCCAACTGGGTGACTTTGGGCCAGTCACAGACTCTCAGCCCAACCTACCTCACAGGGTTGTTGTTGTGGGGATAAGATGGAGGAGGAGATGTAAGCTGCCTTGAGCCCTTTGTAGGAAAAAGGCAGGATATAAATCGGAAAATAAATAAAAATAAATAAATAAAAGCAGAAAGATGCTTAACACTGACTTGGCAAAATTAGGTTAAGCATTACAAAAATTATGATGATGATGCACAATACCTCAAGTCCACAAAGGAACAACTGCTTTCAAATTCCAGTCCATCACACTCTTCATAGATTTGATTGGCTGTTTCAGGGGAGTCACATTCTACCACTGCATAGAAATATCTCAGTCGTTTGAACTGATAGTCTCTCAGTATCTCCTTAAAAATACTACAAAACATGAAAAGGGTCAATTAACATCAGAAAATTGAAGGCACTGTGAAGCAATATCCAACTATAAAATTTCCTAACCATCTTCAATGAGCAAAGAGGACAGATACTCCCTTCAGTCTGATATTGCAGGAAAAAGAGGAGTTTACAAGGTACTCTCACATGTTTGGTACCAAGGCATTCTGTCCCAATACTAGCAGCACACTGCAAGCACACTAAACTCAGAGCAAAACTACCATCCTCCAAGCAGGAGTCTTCCTGAGCCAGCATATGTAGACTTCCACTAGCTACAGCTAACAGCTTTTATGCACACAGAGGGATATTTCTGTTTCCACCTCTTTCCTGTGATCTGCAGTTCCGCAGCCTGTATGTGCTGAAACTCCCTTGGTTTTCTCTTGGTCCCACCACGATCAAGGCATTCTTGGCACATGGATGCAAGAGAAGGTCTTCTTGGTGGCTGCTCCTGGGCTTTGCCAAAGAAGCCTGGGCAAGCTTCATCCGTGATGCCCTTTTATAGTCAGGCAAACACAATTCTGTTTAGGCAAACTTTTAGTATTTAAACAGATTTCCTGTTGAATTGGATTTTACATCTAGTTGGTGTTCCTTCCTTCCTTCTGTCCTCCTGTCTGTCTGATTCAGACTCCTGTTTTACTGAATGCATTTTTAATTAATGAGTTTTAGGGGACAGTCCTATGGGTTGCTGCCTTGCTGCTTATAAACTCCTGAACTTGGAGGCTGACAAGCAACATATTCAGAATAGCAGGAGCAGCAGAAGTTATCTTCACCTCTTTATTTATCCCACTCTGTATTTCTGCTAAACAGCTGTTTTCAGCTTGGGCAATTTAAAAGGGAAGGACAGACGACAGCAGAGGACACATGATAATCAAAGCCTGGCCTCTGCAGTCTCCTCCACCCCCAGCAGAACACCCCCTTTGCCCCATCTCTGTGGGGTTAAGTTCCCAACATTGGAATGACAGCCAACACAGTTCTTTCTGCACTGGCTGAAAGGGGCAGAGGAGGATCAGAGCAGAGATTCTGAGCTCTGAAATTTGGAGTTGTCTATCAATCTGATCTGGGAATCTGAAATATCCTCTAACACTGCAGACAAAGTCTAGGGGTCAGAGGATTGTTCTGCTAATGTGTTAATTGCAGAATCTGCCATTCCCCCATGTATGTCATCCTTAGTTGCCTTGAGCGGCTAACAATAATTTTGGAGATTTAAATATGATGAATAAATATAATTTCCCCCAACTATTGCTACCATTACTATTTGGTACCTTTTATGTACAGTGCAGTTAGGAAAAAATGAGGAGGGGGAGAGGTCAGATCCTTATCCCAAAGGTCTTATAATGTGAAAAGGAAGCCCTCTAGGTAAGAGCCATGCTATGTATTTTCTAAAGTACCAATACAATGAGGCTCCTAAACAAAAATGTTGTAGTAGGCCTAACAATTAAACTAGCCATTTCCCCCTTTTCAGATTTTTTAATACTGAATTGTTCACTGATGTCTATACTAGGAAATTGGTGATATTCACCTACTGATGGGAAAAGGTTCCATCTAGTGGTAGAATACAGCATCATTACATATTCCTTTGATATTCCAGTTTTATTTCAGATAGTATTTAGCAGCAAACTGTGCCTGCAACCTCATCATGCATACTCAACAGAAGTGCAGCCACTCCAAGCAGATGCAGTGTGTTTTTGTGTTCATTCACTCACATTAACTTATTTTAGATAACCAGTTCTTATACTCTTGGGTGTACAGCCAGTGATCCAATTTAAACCCAATAGCATGGTTCCCACTATGTGAACAAACTGTAGCAAACCTTGAGCCTGAACACTCCAGCCACATCCGTTTTGCTGTGTTGTGTTTAAAACTGGAAGTCTTCTATTTCTTTCACATAGAAGAGGAGAGGAAAAGTGTTAAGCATGCAAGACCAAGGGTCACTGTGCATGCAGCTGGAAACCCAAGTTTCCTGCAATGTCTGAACCAGGCTGATAGGTGAAGCACCTATCATTGTGACTACAGTTAAATCAACAATATATTAAATTAGCAGGGGGGCTTAAAAGTTAAGACTGGTTTAAAATCTGTTCCAAAGCGTATTCAGAGGTTCAATTAACAACTAGTGGGAAAAGTATGCTGCTAAGAAACAAAGAAACAGAGTGAGTCAGAAGGGGTCTCTCGGACCTCCGGCACCAGCCAGCTCCACTCATGACATGCCCACCATGTGGACATCCAGCCTATCCTTGAACACCCTCACTGATGGGGCCTCAACGACCTCTCATGGAGGCCCATTCCACACCCTCGGGGTCCTGACTGTCAGAAAATGCTTCCTGGCATCCAAATAGAACCTTGGCTCCCTGAGCTTTGCTCCATTGGAGCGCGTCCTGCCTTCCTCTGCAGGGGAGAGCAGGTCTCTACCCATCTCCATGTGACATCCCCTCACATACCTGTATGTCACCAACATATCCCCTCTGAGTCTCCTCTTCTCCAGGCTCAAGAGACCCAGTTCCCTCAGTCTCGCCTCATACCCCTTCCCCTGCAAACCGGCCACCAACCTTGTGGCCCTACGCTGCACTGACTCTAACCTGGCTATATCCCTTCTATAATGAGGGGCCCAAAACTGAGCATAATACTCCAGTTGCGGGTGCACCAGAGTTGTATAGAGTGGTAGTAATACCTCTCTCGATCTAGAAGCCACACTTCTGGCTATGCAACCAAGGGTGGCGTTCACCCTCTTGACCACCGCATCACACTGCTGACTCATGTTCAGCCTGCAGTCAACCAGTACCCCGAGGTCCCTTTCACAAGTGCTGCTCTCCAGCCACTTGTCACCTAACCTGTACTTTTGACACCTATTTCTATGCCCCAAGTGCAAGACCTTGCACTTATCCACACTGAACGCCATCCTGTTGTCTCCTGCCCACTTCCATAGTCTGTCGAGATCCTCTTGGATCTGGAGTACCTGCTCCTCAGTTGTGGCCACTGCTCCAGTTTTAGTGTCGTCTGCGAATTTGATCAGCAGACTGTTCATCCCTTCTTCCATGTCATTAATGAAAAGATTAAACAGGATTGGCCCCAGGACAGAGCCCTGGGGGACCCCGCTTGTCACTGGCCGCCATCCCGATGATTCCCCACTAATGGTTACCTTCTGCTTTCGGTCAGTCAATCATGCCCTAATGCACCAGACAGTGCTTTGGTGTATCCCAAAACTCCTTAGTTTCTCCACCAGGGTATCATGGGGCACTTTGTCAAAGGCCTTGCTGAAATCCAGGTATACCACATCCACTGCATCCCCTCCATCTAGCCATCTCAAAACCTTGTCATAGAATTACACAAGGTTTGTCTGGCAGGACCTGTTTTTGCGGAAGCCGTGTTGTGCGGCTGTCAGCCTCCCTTCCCTATCTAGCATCACTAGATCTCTCTCTATTATGAGCCTTTCCATTGTTTTTCCTACAATGGATGTAAGGCTAACAGGTCTGTAATTCCCCATGTCCCTTCTACTACCCTTTTTGAAAATTGGGACCACTGATGCCACCCCCTCCAGTCCTCTGGAACTTCACCCATTCTCCACGAGGCCTCAAAAATGGAGGCCAGCGGGCGTGAGAGAACCCCTGCCAACTCTCTAAGTACTCTTGGGTGTAACCCATCAGGGCCTGGCGCCTTTGTAATGTCCAATGCCCTGAGGAGCCCCTCGACTTCAAGGGGGGTGACTCTAATCTCTGCCCCTAAGTCCCCAGCCTCATCTAATCTCCTATGCGGATATTCCCCATCCTGCTTTGGGGAGAACACAGAGGCAAAATAGTCGTTTAGCATCTGTGCCTGTTCCCTCATATCAGTCACTGGATCTCCTTCCTCCTTATTTAGTGGTCCCACCACTTGTCTCCCCTTCCTCTTCCTATTTACATGCTGAAAGAAGCCCTTTTTGTTGCTCTTGATATTCTTGGCAAGTCTCAGCTTGTAATCAGCCTTAGCCTTGCAAAGAAACCTTCTGCAATGGGCCTCCTCCTCCTGGTATACCCTTTTGTCTATTTGCCCCAGTACCCATTTCCTACGGAGGTTCCTCTTTCATCTAATCCCTCTAACCAGCTCCTTTCACATCCATGGCGGCACTCTCCTCCGCCTCCCCACCTTACTGACTAGAGGTATTGTCAAGGCTTGCACCTCCAAAACCTCCCTTTTGAGTGCCATCCACCCCTCCTCAACTCACTTACCTTCCAGTAACCTATCCCAGGAGACTTTCCCCAGTCTGGCCTTCAGTTGGCCAAAGTTGGCCCTCTTGAAGTCCCAGCTTCTAGTGCTCGACCTGCTGCACGTTCCCAGTCCCCTGATCTCAAAGCAAAGGATGGAGTGATCACTTGCATCCAGAGCTCCCCTAATCTGTATTTCATCTATCAGCTCCTCCTTATTGGTCAAGACCAAGTCAAGGATGTTTCCCCCCCTCGTCACCTCTCGGATCCTCTGTGTGAAAAGTCTGAGATAAGAATGTTCTGGTTACTTTATAGACAACTAGCATGTAGAATAACCAAGAGAACAAACTATGAGACAAAGTCACTGGTTCAAATCTTGCCTTGGTCACGACTTCCCTAAGTAATCTTAGATAAACCACTCAGTCTGAATCTCTCCTTCTGCAATATGAACATGAAACTGACCTATCTCACAACACTGTTATAAAGTAACATTCATGAAGCGCTTAAGTGTTGTACACACCCAACTATTAATGATCTCTGTATTTAATTAATCAGTGCTCAAAACTTGGGAACATATTTTACTTTTGATCCTAATCTACCTGTATAACTTTTAAATCACAACATTCTACTCCAATTATCATGTTTTTCCTTTGCTTAGAGAAGTGATGTGAAAACCTGGGGGGGGGGGGACTTGAAGAGGGGAACTGTTTTTCCAAAGGCCATTTTGGTGCCACACCCCACAGATGGAAAATAATGAACAGTTTTAGATCATGCAATACTTTGTTAAAATGATAAATCAAATATTTAAGATGAGGTGCTTATATGTTGCTACTCAGCCTTTATCCCTCACACATGATTTCTAAAAACTATATAATAAAACTTCTATAGATAGAATAGAGGTACAAAATTTCTGAAAATAATGAAGCCATGGGCAAAAAAGTATTTTAATCCTCTCCATAAGATATCTAGCACAGTTATTTTTTCATCCCTTATTAAAATTATTAAAGTTACTGATAGACATTTAGGGATGCTCCAAGTTACACTCAGTATCCTATCATGTGAGAAGAACTGCCATATTATAATACTCAAGAAAAGGTGGGCTTTGTTCTATAGAGTCTTGTGTTTTTGAGCTTGTTCTGGGTAGATGCTGTAGTGAATTATAGCATCTATAATTAATGATAATCTAATGTAAAACTTACCTGTGAAAGAAACTCTATAGCTTATCTCACCACTGCCACCAGATGCAATGGAAGAGCATGTTCACTGCCCCAACTCTGTTTTTTTAAATTAACATTGAAGCTTAGACCATGGAATTCCCTGCCACAGTTTTTAGTAAAGTTTTCCTAATTAAACCTTACTGGGAGGAATTATTGGCATGGCTATAAAACCTCTAACAGTTGCCACTAGAACAAATTCATTTATTTATTATATTTGTATACCACCCAATCGTCAAATCTCTCTGGGCAGTTTACAACAATTAAAACCATATAAAAGTATACAGCTACAGTATATAATAGAAGTAAGAGCCAAAGTAAAGCTTAGCAGTAGTACAAAGCTTTAAAACAAAGTAAGGGTTTTAAAAATAAGAGAGGCTGAAAAATTCCTGAGAAAATAATGTCTTCCCCTGGTGCTGGAAAGAGTATGATGCAAGGGTAAGTAAGCTTCTCAGGGAAGTTTATTCCATAATTGGGGTGCCACAACAGAAAAGGCCTCTTCTTAGTACCTACTCACTTCACTCCTTTTTGCAGGGGCTCATGCAGAAGGACCACTGAGGACAATTTCAGGGTCGAAGCAGGTATGTATATAAGGAGATGATGCTTCAGAGCAAAGCAATTTAGAGCTTTGAATGATAATATCAGCACTTTGAATTGGGCCCAAACATGGAATGGCAGCCGGTGCAGTTGCTAAAGCAACCTAATATGATCACATCAGCCAGTCTGTGTTAACGATCTCACTGCCCTGCTTTGGACCAGGTGAAGTTTTCCAGCCATTTTCAAGAGCAGCCTCATTTAGAATGCACTGCAGTAAGCTAGCCAAGAGGTTACCAACGCATGGATAACTCTAACTAAGCTATCCCAATCCAGAAAAGGATGTAGCTGATATATTGGCCTAATCTAATAAAAGATGCTCCATGGCAATGAGTCTACCTGAGCCTCCAGCAACCATGCTGAACCTGAAAGCACCCCCAGACTGTGAACCAGAGACTGCAATCTGTTCCCCTCTGGAACAGATTGAATATCACTCATCCTTGTAGACAGCCCACCCACTAAAGTACCTCCACCTTGTCTGGACCGAGTCTCAGTTTACTGCTCTTCGCCCAGTCTAGTACTGTGCCCAGGCACTGAGTCAGTGTATCCACTGTTTCACCTGGGTTCAATGAAAAGTTGAGACAGAACTGGGTGTCATTTGCATACGGATGACACCTCAGGTCATACCTTCCCCAATGCAAACTTTGAACAGCATGAGGGACAGAATAGAGTCCGGGGGGCGGGGGGCGGGGAGGAAGCTGCAATAGGTACATGGGCATACAATGCTTGGGGAACAAGAAAGAATATACCAAAGGTATGATTTTTAAAAAGTGGTTTCTTTGAGCTTGAGGATACAGACTGGCTAAGCTTATGAACATTTATCGATGTGCACAAGATTATGACTTTGACAGGACAGAAATTTAGCAAACATCAAATACCTGTCCTTCTCTGTAACATCTTCAGGAAAGCTTAATAGTTCTTTTGGGCCATTAACTTCCTCTTCTTTCATTCTCTCTTTTCCAAACTCTGAAGGATAAATCTAGGAACAATTTTAAAAGGTACAAACCAGTTGCATCAAGTATTTTGTCAACAGCACACATTTCAAGTACAAAGTTTCGCATGTCCTTCCCCGCCACTCAAGCCTCAAAGGCTGTAACAGAAACTGCTACCTACATAGGATGCTAAGTCAGTCACAGAACTCAGCACCACTATTTAAAGCTATGAAAACAAAACGACTTCAAGACTTTTCCTTTTTCTTGTTCCACACCAGTCGTTAGGGATCAGTCTCAAGTCACATGTGCAAGAGCAGTACTTCAAAATGGAGAAACAGTGAATGGAAGAGTGACTTAGCAGCAGAAAATGCTGAACTTAAGCCCTGTTGTTCTTCTGTGCCCCCTGTTCTGCTTCCACACTTGTTCTCTGTAAGAGAGCAAGATTCCACCATTCTTACTTTCCATGAAGTATTACAGAAACAAAAACAGACATGCGTTCACCACTTAAAAAATGTAACAGCATTTGGTTCTCACACAGTACAATCCTATGCCTGACTGGGAAGCTCACAAGCAGGCCATGAAAAGGGCAGCCCCCTCCCATTCTTTTCCCCACCAACTGAAATATGGCCTCTGATATATCTTGAGCCTCCCACCATTGAATTTCTTGGGAAGGCTCCACATTCTAACCCTACAAGGAAGAAAACTATCTCCCTATTAACTTTCCGTACACCCATGCATAATTGTGTACACCTATACCATGTCCCCTTCATTCACCTTTTCTCTAAACCCCTGACACTGCTACCTTTCTTCATAGGGGAACTGGTTGAACCCTTTGCTTATTTTGTTCTTCCATCTATGGACCTTATTTAGTTCTGCAATATCCTTTTAGAGGGCCAGTGATACCACTCATCAGGAAGCCCTGGTAATGGGGGTGGGGGGGACTAAGTACACTACTGTGAAACTCATCCGCGTTACACTTCAGAGTCCTCAGTTCCTTTGTGGCTTATTTAAAGGTTTGCTGCTCTGACAACTTTTAAGAACCTCTCTTAAAACCTTAAGCCTTGTGGGGGCAGAGAAGAGAGAGAACGGCCTTGGACAAAGCTGTACCTTCTGGGAGATCAGGTCTGAAGCCACTCATAGAAACGGAGACAGTCCTGCTCGCTTAGAACCAGACCTCTGCCCATCAATGCCTTTTCTGTTTTAATCCATGGCTGCGGGTATGTTGGAGCATATTTTATCAGCTGATGCTAATATACCAACTATGTATCCTACCTCATCCTAACCAGCCTGTGACATTTACTCACATTAGTTACCTCCCATTTAGGCTACTGCAATGTAGAGTTGCCTTTGAAAATGGTCTGGGAACTTCAGTTAGGCCAAAATAAGACAGCTAGATTGTTAACTGGAACTGGGCAATGTAATCATATTGTGCCACTGTACAGACTGCAAGTCAGTTCCTGGGGCCAATTCAAAGAGCTGGCTTTAACATTTAATGCTCCAGGCAGCTTTGAGTGAGGGTGCCTGAAGAAACATCTTCTTCAATACTTATCTATCCAGACACAAAGGCCATCACTGCAGGGCCCTCCTCCACGTGTCCCCACCAAATGGGGCAAGACAAAAGAGAAGTCCTCTTTATTGGCGGCATCCCATCTGTGGAATGTTCTCTCCAGAAAGTCTTGCCTGGAACCTACCTGATGGTCTTTTTGACATCTGCTGAGGACCTTTGCATTTTGCCAGCCATTTTACAATGCACATGTTTTCAGGGGACTTTTATTTTGATGTTTTTAGTTTTGCCTTATGCGCTTCTTTTACTTTTTTGCTACTGGCTTTATCTTGGTTTTATTATGTGCTATTATGTGCTATTATGTGCTATTTTTATTCTTTTTATGTTTATGTTTTTAAAATACTGTATACTGGTCAGGGAACATAGGATGGTTTTAAAGTGCAGTAAATGATAAAGAATGATTCAGAACTTTGCCAGTCTCTATTTGCAGACAGCAAGGTGTTTCTTCTCCTAATTTGATTATTATACTTTGTTGTTCAAAAGAAGCACTTACCTTTACAGAGAAAATAGCACCACCTTTAGGTGTAAATGAGTTTAGTAAAGCTAGTAGGTCCTTCGCTTTCAGTCGATCCCAGTTCATGTTGCAAACTGCCAATCTGTGTGTGATCTGTATGAAAGAAAATAAATTTGTAACGTAACATTTTGCAACCCAACTCTATCTAAGCTTTAGCACAGTGCATAATGCAAAAGCATTAGCATAAGCAACACCACTAAATGTGGCACTTAAATAACATGAAAGTTCAGTTGCAGACTGAGATGTGCGCATAACTGGCAGGCCTCTCATTTCAGTCTGAGCACTGCTGCAAAGCTCTTCCAGCCATGGAAAGACCAGAAAATTGATTCATCAAACCATACCATGACTGTGCTTCCCCACCAAAGATATCAAATAATGGAAGGGAGTTTTCTTCTTACATAGGCATAGACATTAATTGAAAGAGTTTGCCATTCTTGCTCACCGGACAGAAAGCATAAACTGTTAGCACCAAAAACATTGGCATTTAACTAGATGCTGAAGTTCTGCAGCTTTTTCAGCAGCTCACAATTCAAGCTTTGCCTTGAGAATGAAACAGCAAAAGCCACTCTTACCCTTGACCTGATACTGACTAGATCAAGCTGCAAAAATTGCATTGCCTCAGCAACTAATTTTTGCTTGGATTGCTTAATGACAGCACACATTCCATATTTGGTGGTCAGGAATCCCAGGTTTTTTTGACTAGCCACATAGTGGAAAACCTTGGAATGGATTACAACAATGGATCTTCTACTCATCAATGGATCTTCTAATCATCAATTTACTACAAGGAAATGAATGTCGCCTGGGTACTGTATGATCTATATGTGCATGAGTTACCTCTTCATGAATGAGACTGTATGAAAAATATCACACCAACTGCTTTCCCGTACAATAGGGAGTGCAGCTCTTAATCGTGCTATAAAAAGCTTATGTACAAATCTGATCAGTTCATACTGAAGTAGCTATCTGTTATCTGTACACTACTAAAAATTGGGAAAAAAAATTTATAATAGTTGCATTTTTATTTCCTTTAGCCACAGGTAGGACTACCTAAGCTATACACCTTACCTTGTCTTCACGAGGAGCATCTTTAGCCAGTTCTCCCCATTCATGTATAACTTCTGGCTCCTCTGGAAATATATCAGTCAAATCATTCTCCTCTTCATCCTCAGAACTGGTTTCTACATTTCCCTTTCCTCTCGCCAAATCTGGCCCACTGTCACTTTCATCACCATCAGTCTCGCTTTCGTCTCCAGTTTCTTCTTCATCTTCTGATGCACTTTCCTCCTCGCTTTCTCCAGTACCCTCCGATTCTTCAGGATCAAAGCTCTCCTCATCCTGGTGGGATTTAGTTTCCAGACATTTCTTGCTGACAGGACTGACAGAGGGCTCTATTTCCTTTGCTAAATAAATGGGCAACATATTTAATATGCGTGAGTGACACTGGTAACCATGGGAATCCTTGACAAAATGAGAATGATGACTGTTATCACCTCCAAATGAAAAGACATTAGGCATGATGCATGTAAAGTAGAATGGAATACCATTAAGAGTTGTGTTGTTTATGTTAAGTGCAGCTTATTTAATTCATTATAAAATGAATTAAACATGGCTATTAAAAATACTAGTTGAGTATTACATGCTCAAAACTACCTGTGAAATTAGTATCCAAGATTTTGTATGAAGTAGTGAGAATAAGTTTATCGCATATGAAGTTTAACATGTTTTTAAAACCACTGAAAATGTTATTATTTTTGATAGTATTTTTATTTAGGGGGGAAAGTACACAAATTTTGCAAAAAAGCTGCTTTCACTGGTTTTTATTTGTAAGTCACACTTTAAGCCTTTTCTCAATTTTCAGACAGCTGGAAATGGTATAATTTTAAATTATGTTCTGCAATATATCCACCAAGTAATTTTGAATTTTAAGAAATGACCTTCAGTTTGGTCAAAGTTTAAACAAAGTGTGTATAAACACCAAACTTCAAACAGGAGGATAAACATCAAGATTTTTTTTACAAATTAGGTTTTAAAAACACAAATTATTGCAAATGAGGGAGAAAAGTGCACCAGAGGCCAATCTCAAATTATTACAAGGCTATTCCATTGCCTCTGTTGAGAGAACAGCTATCTTTGGATCTCTCCAATTATTACCTGCTAGAACTGTTCCCATCCCAACTGATAGCAATGGTGGGTTACACACACCCTGTTCTCTGTATGCAGTGGGTGCAAACAGTAAAATGGAAGCTTCTACTGCCATTTTAGTTTAACCACAGCTTAGCAGACTAACTGAACTCTAAACTGAGGCTATCTTAACTAAACTTTGAAACAATCCAGCCTTATAAACTATGGTTTGAAGCTGACTCATTTCAACAAACCATAGTTAAATTATACTATCTAGCTTCAAATGATAAAACAAGCTGTGATTAATCTAAAATGGAACTTCTGAACTTCTCTCTACATAATCATTTTTCTATCACCAATCCACAATTCAGCATCATACCCAAACTAAGCTACTGTTGTTAGGGGCTTGATGCTGGGAGTCAAGGACTGGCAAATCATCACAGACTCAAGCTCCAGAAAAAGCCATCTACCAATCATCAGAAGGATAATCCACTTGGGTGATCCTGTATACTGCTATTTTTATGATCTTTAACAATAGAAGCTCTGGTATTCTTCAGTTTCCAAATTATGAATACCTACTCACTATAAATAAATAAGGACTGTACTTTTCATCTTATGCCAATAACAACTCTGTCCAGAAACTGCCATCCCTTGCTTCTGGAAAACTCTGTCTAAACAAAGACAGATGGACTGCAGTGACTAACCATTTCAGTTTGTTAGCTCCTTTGTTTAACTAAAATTGTATATACAGTGCCTTACAGAAGTACCCACCCTTGACTTTTCCACATTTGTTGTATTACTGGATTCATTTAAAATGGATTTAATTAGCATTGTTACTTGGTAATACATACAAGATACTAAACACTGTGAAAGTGCAAAATAGTTTTATTGTGGCACAAAAGGTAAGAGTTGCAGCTGAATCATATTCTTTCCATTTTGTAATAATGGATTTAATGGTGTTCAGGGGACAGTCAGGGCTGGAATATTTCAGTATTTCTGCACAACTTTGTCCTGGAGTTGTTTTGATAGTTGCTTGGGCTTCATAAGGCTGTTTACTTAGCTTGGTGCTCCAACAAGCTCTGGGGCCTTCCAGAAGTTCAATATAAAATCATATGGCACTGTAATCGCCCATAGGTGGACTCGAATCCATTATTTACAGTATGTGACTTCTGAAGCAGTGGGATACATATCACAGGAAAGGGGCTATATATTCATGCAACTAACAAGTGCCAGTTTGTTATTATTTACTTAATTCTTGTGCCACAATAAAATATTTTGCACCTTCGCAGTGCTAAGCATCTTGATCAAGTATTAACAATTAAATCAATTTCAGTTCCAGATTGTAACACAACTAAATATGGAAAAGTCAAAGAGGAGGGAATGATTTACAAGGCATTTTATCATGGATTGTTAAGTGCTTTGTGTAGCAGCTATAAGCAACGTATTTTAATGGCTGGACTAATGATTAGTGGAGTAGAACCCCCACATCCTGGGAGACAGACTGGTTCCCAGCCCCACCAGTGGATGCCTGAAACCACAGATAGTAGCAAACACTAAATACTATACAGTTAGCCCTCCACATACACAGGGGTTAAGGACACAGGATCCCCACAAAAGTGGAAAAACCACAAATGTCTCTAGAGAAAAACTCAATTGTCTTTGGAGATGCCATGCTCTTTCTCTCAGTGCCAGCCAGCCTCACTCATGTAGTTTGTCACTAGATATAGTCACTTTTTTCTTAGAGATAATTGTGTTTTTTCTCTAGAGATATTTGCAGTTTTTCTACTTTTGCAAGGGTTCTGAGCCCCTAATTCTCATGAATGTAGAGGACCATGGTCGACTGCAATTAAGTGAGACCATGGTAACCAAGACACTGGATGCAGGAGTCCTACTCTATATACCATTGTTTAGGAAATACATAAGTATCAATGAAAATTTAATTTCAACCGGCCTACTCCAACTTTCAACTAAAATTAAACTCAATCCAACATTACTGGAAATTATGACAAAACAAAATAAACCCTCATGGTTTGGGGACTGCAACCCTAGCATGTGCAAAGCAGGGTGTGAAACAGTTTTTTAAAAAGAAACTGGACTGCCTGACAGTTTAACACAGTGGTAAACAAGCTGATGCTCATCAGATATTTGAATTACAGTTCCCATAATCCCTAACCACTGGCAGGCCAGTTTGAACTGATGGGAGTCTGAAACATATGTAGGACACCAGGTTGCCTATTCCATGCCCTAAGTGAGGCATACTTAAGTGGAGGCAGGATTCCATATAGAGCAAAGCACAAGGACACTTTGGCAAGGAAAGGATGTCTATATTTGATTTTTATGAAAGACTGCACTGCACCCTGCTCTTTTCACATATTATGCAATTGCAGCCCCCATTTCCAACTGCATCAGCTGTTTAAAAATACTGATCAAGGCCAGTTTTCTTTCAGACTCTAAACATTTTTTCACTAATTCATAGATCAGAATATGTTCAGAGCATGCTTTTGTTACAGGAACCAACTACTGCTCTGAAATACCACAAAAGCTAGCTAAGCAAAATTGATCAAGTCTCTCACAAAGTGAAATTTAGCATGCAGAAACCTTTTTTTAAGGTACACAAGAAACTATTCACTGAGAATGCAGTCCAACTGGGGTACATGTAAGCCTCTGAAGCAGAGTGTGAAGAGCAGCAGAGGTGATCTATGTTTTCCCCATCCCCACCCATCCACCCACCAGCCATTTAATCCATGAACCCTCAAACTAAGGCCCGCAGGCCGGATTCAGCCAGCATGCCCATTTAACTGGCCCGCCCCACAGGTTTTGCACTCACTGTGCACGCGCCCAGCGGCAGCTTGCTCGCAAGGAGGTCATTTTGAACTCGCTCGGAAAAAACAATCTCCTTGCAAGTCAGCGCCTCGCACCGCGTGCTCCCCCTTCCGCCCCACCTTGCCTTGCCTGTGCAGGCCCCACCCCCTCACTGGCCCGCACCTCCCCACCGGCACCGCCTTGGCAGCCTGCGCCCACCACTGGCACCTGCCAACTGGCCCCCTTTAGAAAAAGTTGAGGACCCCTGATTTAATCTTTCTCCAAGGTTACTTTCCCAAACTCAGAGTGTAACTGGAGAAGTTTCCCCCGCACTGGCTGCATGTGGGTGGACGGCAAAGCTCTGACTGCAAGGTCTTACCTCAGAGAGCTATCTCTGACCTCTGATCTGGGAAGCCAAACTAATCCACAAACTCACAGACAATGTCTGGGGTAGCACAGGATTGTTCCCTCTGAAAACAATATCAAGCCCATGTAAGAAGGAAGGTTTCCACAGTGGCCATCTTCCAGCAATCCTATCTAGGCTTAATAAGCAGATATATCCAAGCATTTTCCCACTCATGCAGCCTTTTTGTGATGCTTTACAATCAAAGCAGTTAGTAACTGATTAACCATGGTTTCTTGTTTCTTCTCAAGGGGAAAGTATGGTTAGCAGCTTTGGAATATGCAAGGTTCTTAAACCAAAAGCAAATCACAGTTTAAGATTCTTGGCTCATTCCAATGTTTAAAAAAAATAGAAACTAGGGTTAAGTAGAAAATTCCTGCTTTGACTTTCAAAAGGCTTTCATGCACAAGCAAACTGCTTTTGTACATCTTGCCTTAATAAGCTGAGATAATATTATCCAGACTGAGCTAAAGAAAAATACTTCTAAGGAAAGGTAGACAAGATCCAGATGCAGATCCAGATACAGGCAGCAGACAACCAACCTAATTCCGTTCTTTTATGGGCTGAAAATCCTTCTGTGTGACATTCTTTCACTGTTTTTTCTTTTATAGACTTCTGTGAAGATTTCTGACTTGTGCTTTCTGCAGCAATTACATCTTGCTTGTTTTGCTTCTTTGGTACATGGTCCTTATTTGTGTCTTTTACATTTTTTCTGGACATGGATGATGCACTTTTTTGGCCTTCATTTTCTAGAACTTCCGATTTCAAGATGGCTGAACTCTCATCTGTCACTTTGCTTTCTTTACTATCAACAGACTTATCAGGTCCTCTTTCCCCTTTAGACTTGGACTTTCTTCCTTTAGCTTTCTTCTCTGTTTGTTTGTGGTCAGACTCTGACAAATTAGAATCTGAATCAGAAAGGTCATAAAATCGTTTCAAGTCCTCTGTGGAGCTGTGTTGAATTGGTCGCCCTCGTTTATCTACAGTGTATTTCAACTTGAACTTCTTGTCATGAAACATAGCCTGAAACCTTTTATCAATTTTGATTTTACGTTCTTTTTCTGGCATTTCCCAAAATCTAGGGTCTTTCGTAATGCGGGAAAACCGCTGATCACTCATGAGTTCCTTTTTAGAATCCATTTTCTCACTTTAAAAAATCCAAAATCGAACTGTTAAGAAGAAATAAAATTAAAATCCATTAAGTTAGATTATGATGAAAGAAAAAAAATGTTTTGCCCTAAAATTACTAATAGCACTTGTAAAGTAGCAAAGCAGCTTAACAGTATGCTTGGTGGGATGAATGTTACACACCTAGTCCAAAGAAGTACATGGCAAAATCTGGTTAAAGGGAGACTTACTCAACATTTCATTCCACCTTTCAAGTTCTAATAAAACCAAATTAGTTTAACATGGATGGGATTACAACATGTATGACTGTGGCAAATCCACCTTTTCCAGGAAAGTGCACACCAGCCACAACTTTGCAAAAGCATTTCTGCCCTCACCTGTAAATTCACCATCCAAGATCCATCTCAGCCTGTGCACATGCAAAATCATCTAAATCAGACCGTACACCTAAGCTAAGCTGAGCTTTATACTAACAAAACCATCTCTGTCTTATTTGGATCAAGTGGCAGCATCTTAGCACAAATCTTATCCATCAGTGAATGCAGGGAACAGTGATTTCAGGACCCACACTATCTCCCTAGAATAAGGATATTAACTGATAACTGCAGATCTTTAGAAATTATTTCAAGTTGACTACCTGTGCTAATGGCCAAGTCCAGCATAGTATACGCAGATAACCTTCTGTCCTTCAGATACAACTGGAGCCAATGCAAAATGAGATCTCCCAATCCTATGAGGCCAGAATGTCCACAAGCATACATGACTCTAGGTACTGAAAGCCACTGAAGACCAATGAGAATGCACTTCCCTGCCCTCATCCTGTTCCCATCCTAGGTCATCCAAAGAAGACATTGCAGCTTCAGTCCCAAAATTGGACACTACACTGAAAAGGATTAAGATAATCAGTAAAATCCAAAATATCACTATCACGGTAATTATCTGAGATGACAGAGTCTAAGAGGCAGGATCAATAAAAGGCAAAGATGTCTACGAAATGAATTTGTAAAACATTTAAATAGGTTTCCTTCCTGTCGCTGGTTGTATGCAATTTAGAACTTGAGAGTGATTGGCTAAGTTTATTACTACTCTTTCTCACAATGATATATTTAAAATATAGTGTGGCTGCCATCCCACCTGCTGGGGCAACATTTGGCTTTCACAATGTGCTTCATTGCTTCCAGAGTACCACCACATCTCTGTGGCATTGCCTGGGGGGCCTCCAGGCTATTTAGCCTCAGACTTCAGTTGGGCAAATGTATATTTTAAACACAGCAGCTTAAAAAACTGCATTATAAACAACTAATATATATAAAATGTCCATAGCTGCTCCATCTCAGTTCATTTAACTCAGTACTTACCCATGCCTAATACAATGCCTCATATAGAGCTTTTCCCAACCCTGCTAACCTGAAATCTTTAATTGGAGATACCAGTGACAAAACCTTCCGCATGCCAATGCCAGTGTTCAATACTGGAATATAACTTCTTCCTATATTCAACTATACTGCTCAAACATATTACAAGATTGAAAGTCCTCAACCATGAACTACTGTTTCACTGGACATAACAAGGAATACTCCTGTCCAGCATGACATCTCTTGTTTCAATACCCCAATGATGTTAGGATTCTTAGTTTTCTGACCTGTACTTAGTATCTGCCAACACTAACTCTAAGAAAGCAGTAGCTATTGTTGCCTAGTTAAGATGAAACTGCAAAGTGCAGATTTGTGTGCCAACCAAGTATATTTTATTCAGTTATTACATTTATTTCTCGCCTTTTTCCCCGTAAGAAAGCCAAGGTGGTTTAACAGAGCCCTCTTCTCCATTTTATCCTCACAACTATCGTAGGAAGTAATTAATTTGAAAATCAGTGACAGGCCCAAAGTCACCCAGTGAGCTTCTTGGCCTAGTAGGGACTAGAATCTGTGTCTCTCAAGTCCCCATTCTAACCCTTCACCACTACTCCACACTGTCTATTTGTATTGTTGTGGGAAATAGCAAAAGGAAAAAACCTCCCATGAACCCGCAGAAAATATTCCATCCACCAGCGCCCCCACCACACGAACACAACCAGTACACACCGTCTGCCACACTTCTCTTTTAAAACCCCTTTAACTGACTTAGTTGCACTTGGACAACTCCACGCACCGATCACACGCTCCGAGAAACTTCCGTGCGCAGATAATTTAGGTCATTTCCGGAACGTATTATTATGAACGGCAGCCGACATGGCCAAAATGTTTCACATGTGTTCGTACGTTTGAAAGTGTTCTGACTCAGTTGTAGGCTTCTCCAAGGCATCGGAGCTCAGACAGTAAAACATTAAAGAAAGCTAAAATTGCAAGTGAGCGTTGAAGATTTCTTTCTCTTTAGAAAACATTGCAATGAAAGGGAATATCTAACTCTCACATGATGTGAAATTTTTAAAACTTTGATTTCTCATCCCATCTCATATTCCCCGCACATGGAGCACTAGAGCTGCAGCCAAAGGAACCGGAAGTCGTACTGAACTGCCGTTGAGGCCACCTCTTTAATCTAACCATAGACTTAAGCGGACTAGGGTGCCTTATTCCCTTTTGATGCCAATTATTTTCGCCGGTGGAATGTAATTTCCACTGGAAAACATAGCAAATTCGAGGACTTCAGCATACTTCTGACAACGCATTAGAGTGCTTGGTTCCTGAACTGCCTTATGAATAATTGCATATGAAACATTTCAACTGGTACTCTGAAATCCAGATGTTTTGAACTACACCTCCCATAATCCCTGGCCATTAGCCATGTTGGTTGGGGTTCACTGGAGTTGTAGTCCACAAAACATTAGACGGCACCAGGCTTCCTGCAATGGGCGTTTTTTTTCTTTTTACATGTGCATCCATGGTTATGGATATGTACAAATATATTTTTGTGTTTAATTTATTCTAATTTTCTCTTGCCTTTCTTTTTGCAGTTTTTGTAGTTTAAAAACGAATTAAAATAATTATGTGTAAACATTGATCTTCCAAAGCTTCGTTGGCATCCTCATACTCAGAAGAAGGGTTAGGTTATCAATGGTAGCTGTCTACTCCCTCCAATCCAAGGGGCAGCGTGCTTATTCTGCTTAAAACATCCTTCCCCAGAACGAATGCCTTCCCGGTGTTGCAGACTGGGTCCCATCAACCCCAGCCAGCAGGACCACTGCTCAGGAATCGTGATCGTTGCAATCCAGAAGAACAGATCTGAAGGGAATTGAGGAAGGTTTGCTGCTCCGTACGAGCCGGCGGCTGCAGCGACACTGCCTGGGCTCGCTGCATTGCTTCGGGCGCGCGCGGGTTCCGACTCGGGCGAGAGGAGCTGGACATGCGCGTGCTGCTCTTTCCGCTTCCTTCCTCTGCGACTAGCGCGGGGTTTCTCCCGCCCGGCCCAGCGATGGGCGCACGGACACTCCTGGGGGGCGCCTGCCTTCTGCCCTGCCGCCGCGCCTTCATTTCAGCGCCGCCGGTAGCCGGATCTCGTTCCATCTCGGGGCCCGGAGCTCTTAGCCCTTTCGACCGGCAGCTGAAGAGGAAGCAGAAGAACTGGGCGGCGCTGCAGCCAGAACCGGAGCGCTACGAGTACCTGCGCGAAGAGGTAGGCTAGGGGAAAGAGGCCGGGCCGCCCACCCTGGCACGGTTGTCGCCCGGGGCGGGCTGGATGGGAGCAGCTCCCCTTGCTTTGTCCCCGTGAACACGACGACACGGTGTTAGCGATCAGAGGCGAAATGCGTGTTGCCCGGCTCACGGCTGCAGGAGGCATTCATGAATCGAGCGACCTTGAGCCAAAGCGCGTGAGAAGGAAGAGCCTGGTTTTCCCAGCTCCTGCGCCCCAGTTGTACGGCGGAGAGCATAATACAGGTTTTGCCGGGGGAATGCCTTGGTTAGTTCCCTCCTGAGGGCTCTTGCAGCAGTATCGAGCAAGACGCGTGCTGGATCAGTAGCAGGTCGATGCGAATCGAAACAAAACAACTCCACGTGATTTAGTACGCACAGCAACGAAAAGGACCCGTAATGGGCCACAGACTTCCCCGGTCTTCCAGATTTGCCGGACTACAACACCCATAAATCTGTCAGCCAACATGGTTGTAGCATGACATATCTGGAGAGTGGGAGGTTGGGGAAGCCCTAACTTACAGGAGTCCTTACATGAAACCATATAAACTGATGCACTCCCAGCACTGCTTTGTTAGCAATTCTCAGGCCACTTTACCATTTTTAAAGAGTTCTTGGCAAAGAGCTGAGGGCTTTTTTCTGGCATTAGGCCTATTGTGGGTAATGCACTCCTCACACAGTTTCAAACATGCTGGAGGCCAACATATGTGTGAGTCCAGAATCAGTTATTTGATCTGCTAAGTTGTGGTGGGCAACTTCTGCCACGTGCTTTGGTCTACAGTTCTCATAGGCCCTTGAAGACCAAAGTATGTGGAGGGTCACAAGTTAAAGAAACAAGAAAGAAAAAGCATTCCTTTTCCCTTAACTGGACTAATAGTAGCATTGAGGAAGAAATACTTTTGACTGGAAAAATACCACCAGGAGAAGGAGTTGAACACTAGAACTGCCCTCAGACTGTGTATGCTTTCCTCCCTGAAACTTTTTAAGCTTTAAACAAAAATGCTGTGCTGCTAATCACAGATCTTCCATGTCATAGGCTCAGGGTGAATGGATATCCACTCGAACAATGTTACAGACCCTTATGAGGAAGCCAGCACCTTAAGTGTCCTGAAAACCTCCCTTCTGCAGCTATTACAGTTGGTAGGGAAGGTTGGAGTGGCTTGAAGTAGGTGCTTTCACTTTCACCTAACAACAAACCATGATTTACCACTTGGGAGCACCACCATAACTTTGCAGAATTGTTTCTTTCTGTGGCATTCCAGTTGACAAACAATGTTTAATACGACTCACCACTGCTATTCACTATTTCAAACCAGAGTTTCAGACAAACGTGAGCCTGTAAGAGCACTACTGATGAACAAATAAAGCATCTGAACTGACATTAGGTATGAAGTGAGCTGCTGTTCAATATACTTTTTCAGTCAACTACAGCAAAAATGATTGGTTAGCCAGTAGCAGTGGTGGACTGTGTTGATTTTTTTCTGTATTGCAGGTTGGTGCTAGGATAGCTGACCGTGTGTTTGATGTAGCCAGGTAAGATACTGGGCATATTAAATTTATGTGCATACCTGTTTTTCAGGCTACCCAGTTGAATACAATACAATGTTTAAAGAGATACGGATGTTTCCTTAAAAAATAAAACTTTGGGAAACAAAATGTTGTTGATTGTATTCAGTGGAAGCAACGGAATGGGAGTTTTGCTTTGTATTGTGATAAGGATTGGAAGTTATTTTCCTTGGAGTTCCATTCTGTGTCTGTTTGAGGTTGGTGTTGCTTGCTGTGGTTGTTAAGAAAAAATTGACATCAACCATTTGCAAGTGGAGCTACTGATTTCTGAAGATTTCTGTTTCAACTTTATGTTCTTTACTTAAATGTGAAACCCCATTTTTAAATCATGCCAAGTCATAGATTATTTAATCTATGCGCTATCTGGGCCAAGCCTCCTGTCTGTTCACCACTCCTGGTTTGCATCACGATTTCTCTTCACAGCCCATGAATAAAGTGTTCCTGGGTTGTTCAGCTACTACAGGTGAAATCAGCACTCTGTGTGGCTGAGGGACAACCAACCCAGAGTTTCCACCCAGCAGGTATGAGGCAGCGTATCTGCTCACTCCCACACAGCCCCAACAATCCACCGATGAACAACCCATGTAGGTCTGCCGGTGAACATTCCATTTTGTGGACTACTTGTATTGTATTTGTATTGTACAAATATTTTTAATATCTGTTTTATGGAGTGTTGTAAATCACCCAGAGAGTTTCAACTGTAGGGCAGTATATAAATGAAAACGTTATTATCATTGTTATCATCAGAGCAAGCTTAATGTTCACTCTGATACTTTCACTGAATTCTGTGGGATACTGCCAAGTAAGTGTATATTAGATTGCAGCCTGTGTCTAATTTGAAAAGCATGAATTCCATCAAAGTATTGTATATTAAATAACTCACTGTGCTGCAGCTTTGCAAGGTAATCCCATTTATTGTTCCTAAAGGACTTTTCCCCTTGCCTTGGACCTTGGCTGTGGACGAAGCTACATAGCTCAACATTTAAACAAGGTATGATTTCTCTAGATTTAATTTGGTTTATGCAGACTGATTAAATATTAGATTAATCTCTATTGGATGGTAAATAAGCTTAAGTTGCTAAAAGTCTAGATGCAAGCTAGGCGTCTTAATAGCCCAGATATATGCTTAATTACAGGAAAGTAAATTCCACTGAATTTGATGGGATTTACACTCAGTTAAGAATGCACAGGACTGGAGATTACACAATTGGATTAGATTATGAGTTTGGGCAAGATAAAGATTAAATAAATCTTTAACATACTATTCTTGCTGAAGTAGTTCCCACAGAGTTTCTGGGGCTTATTCCCAGGTAAATGGGTATAAAATCAAAGGTAAAAGTTTTGATTTTACCAAAGGTATGTGGTAAAAGTTATCTGCATTTTCAGGGAGAAAAACTTACATTTCATAAATAAGTTTGAAAACAACTTTCGTATTGAACAGTTACTGTTTCAAAAGTATTCTGGTATAAGAAACTAAAGAATAATATTTAGGTTACACATTGAAAAATATCATCTTTTAATAGATAATTTCTCAGCACAAACTAGTGATGTGCAGATTCTGTTTTTTCCTCCACACCCAAACCAGCAGCCTTCACTTCCCCACCCCCAAAAATCAGTAAAATGGTTAGAAACTAATTCCAATGCATTTGTTTTAGGATGTTGTTGAAAAGCTTTTTCAGACGGATATTGCTGAAAATGCTTTGGTAAGTAGTTTTGGGGCAGCTCTTTAATTCATGATATTGAAAAGTAAGGTAGTCTTAACTGCAGACCTAAACCATGTTTATTATAACCTGATGTAGAAAAACACAATAGAATCGGAAATACCCACCATCAGTGTCGTGGCTGATGAAGAATTCCTTCCTTTCAAAGAAAATACATTTGATCTTGTTGTCAGCGGATTGAGGTAATTCAAGTAGACAAATTGTTATGATGAAAACTGTGTTTTCCTTGAAGCAGAATTCACACTCCAACATTTTGGATCTTAGTGTTGTGTGTCAGCATCGTTTTCTAGCATGTCTTATGCTGATATATAATTTTTGGCTGGGACTCCAAAAGACCATGGATGTGCAAAGTACACTTCTGCTATGGGGTGAGGTGGAGGCACAACTAAATTTCCCTTCTGGATGCATATCCTTACATTATATTGAATGCTGGAGGACTAGGTGTCGTAGCTTGGTATGGATTTTCAGCATCCACAATAGGAGATTGCAATAGGAAGTGGGTGCTGCAAAGTCCCAAAGGGCATGAAGAATGATGAAAACAGTTCTTTGAAACCTGGGCTCTGTTTAAAGGGGTGGAAGCTGAAATCTCCTGAGTTACCGGCCAGTTCTGTACACTTCTTAATTCTAGGTGGAAATCAGTGGAACACACTTCTGAGTGGACATGTTTAGAAGTGTAAAGTGGGCCAGTGGTAGCTTGGCTCACGAACTTAATCTGTTCCAGGACTCTGGTCGTGACCCAAAATGGTCATGAGCCAAGTTAAATTTCCCCATAAGATTCAGTGTAAGGTTTATCCATTCTGTAACTAATTTTTTTAAATCAGAAAAAATGTGAAGCAAAATGACAAAGAACAACAAAGATTGCGGCCTCCCCCCCCCCCGCGAGCATGAGTGCAGCCATCTCCCAGCCCCCACAGCATGACCACAATTGCACCCGTCATCCCTGCACACACTGTTATCCCAACGTCCTGGGGGGAGGAGAGACGGGCACAAACGCGGTCGCGCTGGAGGGGAGACGGGTGTGAACACGGCGTGATCCTGCTGAGAAGGGAGATGGTCGAGATCGCTGTTGTCCTCCTGCAGGAAAGACAGGTGCAATCACAGGCGTGCTCGTGCAGGAAAGACGGGTGCAATCTTGGCCATCTCCCCCCACCCCGGCCCCAGCACAATCGCGGCCATCTCCCCCCTTGAGGGGGTGGAGAGATGGCCATGATCACAGTTGCCACCCAATGCAGAGTTCACAACCTGAGTCAAAAAATTTTTGAAATGTTTGTTCACAACCCGATTTGGTCGTGAACTGAAGTGTTTGTAAGCCAAAGTACCACTGTACTGTTGTACTTCATAACTATTAGTATGGCTTCTTCTCTAGTTTTAATCTTATTTTTCTAGTCATACTTTACATATAGTTCTACTTTCTGCAATCCCTGGGAAATGATGACATGCATGAATTTGATTTTTCTCGCTCTCTTCTTGCTGCAAAACAAATGCTGAAGAGTAGTCTTCTTTAAAGGGACCATATTCCCAAAGTGTTTAAAACCTCCAATCAATTTTGATTGATATTTGGAGTTGCTGAGATGAAAAATTAGGTTCTAAGGCTGCAGAGCTATGCATGCCAAACAGGGAGTAGCCCCCCCCCACCCCCCGGGGACAGAGTGATTGTTGCAGCCACCTGTGTGCTGGCTGAATTTCCCCAATTAACCACATGGACATGGTTTGCTCTGCTGTCCAAACCCAGGCAGCATAGCTTAGTGGGAGTGGGCAGCAACCCTCAGATAACCCATGGGCTGCTGCTAGCTTATTTGAGAGTAGCTGGCCACCCTGAACAAACCACGCTGCCCAGGTTCTGATGTGAGCAGTCAAAGAAATACAGCTGGCACGCATGGTGTTTCTTTTGGTTACAGTGATCTGCAAATCACCTTAGTAAGACTTATCTCTGAGTAAACAGGACTGCATTGTAAATGTGGCTTACATTGAGGCTGTTTACACAGTAGCTACAATAGGTTGTGCTGCTTCTGGAGCATGCCTGGCTGCCATTTTGTCATGCAGCCATCACTTGGGAGTTTCCTCGTTGTGTGAACCTGGCAAATGTTGGTTATGTGAGGGATGTTTAACAGACCTTATATTCTGTTTCAGGGCTATGCAAGCATTCTTTAGCCCTCACATAACCAGCTTGAACAACCTGCCTAAAATGAGGAATGCTGCAAAAATGTTATTTTTATTAATTTATTTCTCCATCTAAACCTTTTATAGCTTGCATTGGGTAAATGATCTTCCAAAAGCACTGCATGAGGTAAGTACAAGAACGACTGCCTTTATAAAGATGCTTATATGACTGTATTTTACTTCTTTTCAGTCTTCTCTGTAGAGCCTGTAGGTAAGAAACTTGGCTGAGTGTGTGGAATGGGCAAAAGTGCTGATGAGAGTAACATTGAATCCTACAGTTCTGTCAATATTTCTGCTGTGTTATATAATCTGCAGCCTCTGTGCATTGTCCAATCCATTATCATTTTCAGTTCAAAACTCTTCCTGGAGCTATCACTTGATTATTACTTAATTAGGTTTCCAAGCCTGTTGGGTGCCAAAGATAACAACTCGCCTATGTGACTGGACACTTTGATTTCTTTTGTACGGTTTTTAAAAACCTGCTCATAAGCATCTAACACCAAGGTGTTGGGAATGTCAGTGTTGTGCCAGGCTGTCTTTTAATCACATAGTTCTACTTATTGCTGATGTAACACTTCCTGCCATTGCAAATTGAAATAATGTGTGGACAGGATGGGAGGCAAAATGAGAGTCTCTGAGAAAGAGGAGGGGGTATTAGAGGAACACTGAGATTGGCACAATACAAAAAGGTTGTTTGTCTGAAGTTAAGTCTCCATTGGCATAGGAAGAAAGGAAGAGGTTAGGGTGGGGTGGAAGTAGAAATCCCTAGTTGTGCCTGTATTGTTGCTTGCACTGCAATGAAATCAGTGGGACTTGCTTTGTCTTAGGACAGGCATGGGGAACCTCTTTTGGCCTGAGCGTCAAGTCGGCTTCAGACAAGCATGTTGGGGGCTGCATGCCAGCCACAGGGAGGGCCACAGCTGGTATCCAATCCTTGGTATGCTTCTCCTGCCACTCCCTCAGAGACATACTTGCATGCACACACAGTGGGCTTCATCTGTCCCTCACCTTCCCTGATGGAGAATGATGAGCAGCTGTCAAAATCCGGCCCCGAGTTCAGCTGGGGTTTTGATAAACCACTTCTTAAAGTGCCAGCTGAGTCCATAGTCAGCTTTGCCTGGCTAACAGAGGAAGGTGGGTGGCAAGCAAAGCCCTGTCAACTGGTACTTTGAATTGCTGCTCATCAGAGGATGGGATGCAGGGTCAGCATGGTCTGCTGCTTGTCACCTCCAGCTGGGGTGGCAATCAGCTCTCATGGGGTTTGAGTTGGGGTCATTCCCATAAGGAGCAGCCTAAATGAGGAATTTGGCAGGCCAGAGGTTCCCCATGGCTGTATTCAAATCCAAATTCTTATATCACTACTTAAAAAAAAAACTTTGTTCATGCATGATATATTTGTGGTGACTTGTTTTAGATCCATCGAGTCCTTAAACCGGATGGAGTATTTATTGGTTCCATGTTTGGGGGAGACACACTCTATGAGCTTCGCTGTTCTTTGCAGCTGGCAGAACTAGAAAGAGAAGGTGGATTTTCACCGCACGTATCGCCTTTTACTGCTGTTAATGATTTAGGACATCTACTGGGAAGAGCAGGCTTCAACACACTGACTGTGGTAATTATTGGTTTCAAGAAAAGAACAGTCCAGAAGACTACTACAGGGGCTGATCAATACTAATTTTTCTGCTTTGGTACAAAGCAGCCTGAAAACTCAAAAGATACAACAAGTTTCACCCTGAGGTGGAGTGTTTGTTGAATGAATTAGTGGTGGCTCATGATCGTTACAGCAGATGAAAAGGGTTTTATTTATTAAATGAAGAGGTGTTGAAGTGGCAGTATTTAAAAATGAAAAAGGATGAGCAGCAACAAACAAATTCATGTTTCTATTTTGCCCCAGTAGGTTAAACGCACAGGCAGTGTGGCTCTCCACATTTTGCCTTACAGCATCCATGCTCCCTCATCACAGGTTATCCTGGCTGAAATTGAGGAGGGCCAGAGTAAAAGAATCCATAACAAACATAAGAATATGGATTAAATCAGGACCTTATGTATAATATGCATGTGTGGCAACTCTTAATGTAATTACTGGGGAGGGTGGTGAGCCAGTGTACCATGATCCCCAGTGGGAGTGGGGTGAGTCTTGTTGCAAAAGCTAGTGTTCCTTGGTTCAGACCTAACAGCGAATGCAAGCCAGGAGCTGCACACTGAAACTAACATGGGATGGGGGTGGGGTAAAGAGAGGAGCACTCATCAAGGACCACATGAATCATGGTTTAATGTGTGTGTTTTTCCCAACCCAGCTTTCATTCCTCCTTGGTCTTTCTTTCCTATAGGCTACTGGCTTCTCCACTTAGTTTCCCTTGTTCACCCTCCTCCACATCCTCCTCTTCCTCCAGATACTCACTCTCTCAGCCCTCTTCCCAGTTCGGTTTCTAGTCATCAGCTATCCTGCTTAACCTTTCTCTTCCTTTAAACAGTACAGTTTTCTGGTGGTTCATTTGACATATGCTTTTCTGCCCTGTTCTCTTCCCTTGTTCTGCACTGTCAGCTTACTACTGACAGATACTTCCTCCAAGTATGTACACATTCTTGAAAGTTGTGTGACACAAGTACAGCATTGGTGTGCAGTGAGGTCTAGGCAGTAGGCAACAATCAGGTTTAGCTTGGTTAATGTATCACTGTTGCCCCATTGCTAGTTGGGATGTTTTAAAAACCCCAAATCTTACTATCCTTAGGATGCAGATGAAATCCAAGTTAACTATCCTGGGATGTTTGAAATTATGGATGATCTGCAAGGTAAATCAACTTCATCTTTATTTACGTTGTAAGCTGCCCAGAGAGCCTATGGCTAGTGGAGTGGCATATAAATTGAATGAATGAATGGCTTTCAGATAATGAAGTACAAGGAACAGTAAACTTTGCTGAATAAGTGTCAAATTAACATCCATTTATTACAGAATGTCAAAATTGTGAAATGTTATTGATGGGTATTAATTCAGTTTTATGAATTATCTCTGCATTGGAGGAATTAATACAAAGTATATCATTGTAATATAGAAATGACATACATTTAAGTATCTATGGATGGTAGTTTCTTAATGCTCACATGCTTATTATGTCCTGTCAATATGGACAAAATAGTATTCTGTACATTATATTTATATATCATCTGCGTTTCAGTTCCTTTCAGAGAGGCATTCTGACTGACTAAACCATAGCAATGTGTACCCTTATAGGTGTATTCTAGAGCTTTGCCAAAGGAGAATGTCTGGGGTACCATTTAGGCTGACATGGGTTATTTGCAAGCAAATACTCTATGCTTGCCTTCATAGACAGACAGAAAACCAATTTAATAATTGTGACTAGCTGTATATATCTTGAGTAAGCAACATGCCACCTCTGCTGAATTGTGAAACTCCAGTCTAATTTTAGATCAAGCTGAATGGCCATTTCTGTTCTTGCCTTAATGTAAAGAATTCAGACAGTTGCTCTGACAGCTGCTGCAGGCGGGTTGTTGTCAAAGGGCAGAAATGAGGTTTTGAATAATCCTTGATTAAACTGTACACCAAAACAGAAATTTAGGCTGCATCCTATACATGCTTACCTTGGAATAAGTCCTGTTGAACTTAGTGGAGTTTATTTCTCAGCAGACATGTAAAGGATTGTATTGGTAGAAGAACATTAATTGGAAAGTTTCTCCAGCAAATGTTTGGAAGACACTCTAAGGTATTTACCAGATAATCTGCTGGTTCTGTTGTTGGCTTAGCATTACAATCCTAAGGTATACTGTTTTGTAGCTGTAGACATTGTTTACTAAGGTTACAATTGTATGCATACTTATCTGGGTGAAAGTCTCATTGAATGCAGATGAACCTAACTTCTCAGTAAGCATGTATAGGATCAGACCACATGTGATATTTTGGGTTGGCTTTAGTTGTTCCGAGATGCTGCTACTTTGATTCTGTCCCATGCTGCTGTACTGCATGAAAATACACACAAAGTGGAACTCATGGTGTATGCTGTATCTTCTTTTAAAGCCTGAAAACTATTTTTAGGTATGGGAGAAAGTAATTGCTCTTGGACCAGAAAGCCTATGTTACACAGAGCAACAATGTTGGCGGCGGCGGCGGTATACAGGGGTGAGCTTGCAATTCCACCTGGCATGTTTTGACTTGCTCATGGGAGTGCCTTCAGTGGTGAGATGCTAGTTTGTCAGAATTTCACTAACAGTGGGACTTTTAAGTTGTCATTGATTTTGAATGGATAGAATCAAACAGCCTTTTAAATAAGTCTTCTAGGACTGGATACCAACCACATAGTATTTTCTTCCATTACCTTCTCCTTCCCACTGTAGTGAAGCAGCATTCCAGTGGTGGTGTGTGATCTACTGGATTGAATGGCAGTAAAGAGTGGAACCCCCACCCCCAGCTTCTTCCTGTAGTATGTAGCAGAAACTCAGTGAGATGGTTGCTATCTGCATCCTCTTCTGCTATAAGGGGGAGCAGGTTATACACCATCACCTTAGCCAGGGAATTGCTAAGCAAATAAAGGTTCTAAGATGGAAATGGCAAATTGCAAGTTCCACCACCACCATCATCTTCATCTAAATCATGGGTCCTCAAGCTACAGCCCGTAGGCCAGATTCAGCCCACCATGCCCAGTTATCTGGCCTGCCTCAGAGGTTTTGGACTCCCCGCACCTGTGCCTGCCGCTGCCTGCCTCACCATGCACACGCATGCCTGCAGTCACCCCCACCTCACCGGCCCATGCCCGCTGCCACCGCCTTTCAACTGGCCCCCTGTTGAAAAAGTTTGAGGACCCCGATCTAAATTGACTTCTTTTATACTGAACAATAGCCAAAGTTCTCTGGGCAGTTCACCTCATTGCATAAGTGTCAATACAATTAAGGAAAATTGTACAATAAAAACTGTATAAAATTTCAGTGCACAAAATCTAAAGCAGTTTAAACAGCTAAAACAATTCCAATAAAAATTAGAGCTGTTAAAAACAACTGGCATCCTACTATATGCCATTAAATGCCTGGAAGTAGAGAGCAGTTTTAACCTGGCACCAAAAAGATGATCAGGTTGGCAACTGGCAGACCTCAGTGAGGAGATTATTCCTTGAAGGGACACCACTGAAAAGGTCCTCCTTGTTGGAGGAAGGCCTCGGATATAGATTGCATCGTGCAGATATATTGCAATTTTGAAGAGGCGTTCCATCAGGTGTTGCAGTTCCGAGCCCTGTAAAACTGTCCAGGTTAGAACCAACATCTTAAAGCGAGCTTAGAAACATAATGGCAGACAATGTAAGCGGGCCAGAATTGGTCTTGCATGTTCAGATTCATGCATGCAGGGGCATGCAGGGCCCCCTCAAGACTTGTTGAAGTCTTCAGAATGGCATGGTGGGGGGCATGAAGGCTGCAGCAAGATAGTGATACTGGAGGGGTTTGGCAGGGCTGCCTTAGAGCGTCTCGTAGAAGAGTAGAGTTGGAAGGGGCCATCAGATCCAACCCCTGCCCAGTGCAGGACTTCAAGTTCAACCATCCATCTCGGATGTTTTTCTCGTGGATCTGAGGCAAGAATTTTATAAGGGATGCCATTTGTTTCTGTTGTAGCTCTTCAGTATTTTGTAAAATATGTATGTTTCTTCCACAGAAATGTATGGAAACAGCGATGGTACTGTACCTGCAACATATCAGATCTATTACATGATAGGTTGGAAATTCCACGAATCACAGGTAATGTGCAGCCTCCTCTGTGATACATGGATGTCTGAACAAGCATGCTGCATATATTGCTTTTTCAGTAGTATTCCTTCATCTCTGTTTTTATTTAACTTGATTAAATAGTTGCTTTGTGTACATAAAATGTCTTCCACCTTATTTTCAGGCAAGACCAGCACAGAGAGGTTCTGCAACTGTGTCATTTGGAGATTTGAGAAAAATAAATGAATTTATTCCAGGAAGCAAAAAAAATTAACACGTGGTGTAACTATGACAGATATACTGGACTCAGCACTGCAGATGTTCCTCAGTTGACCACTTAAAGTTGAAGGGCATGTGGCACTATGTTTCCCAGCATTCTTACCTCAGTGCCTAGAAAAAAGACTGTTTATTATTTGACTGTTGTGACTCATGTATATAAATGGTCGTGGTATAGAGTTGCAATTTTTTCATTGTGTAAAATCAAATAAATTATAGTATTGTGTGTAGTTTAATTTTCAAAATGTGAGAATATGAGAGGTCTACATAGTTTTTTTTAAATGAACCACAAGGAAGGGACTTGTTGCACTGTGGAAACACTACTTTGTTATGGTCCAGGATTTTCCAGTGAGATAATACAAACAGCGAATGGTTTGAAAGGGAGGGGCTAGATACTGCGAAGCAGTGCTTTAGAATAGCATAACCTAATTGAAATCTCAGTGCCATATTTTTAAACAAAAATAGTTGATAACAAGGTAATTTATTGATTTCTGGGTTAAAATTTGGACCACCCTTTGCAAGCATAATGCTAAACATCAACTACACAAGCTCAGTTGCATTAGGTGACAGATAGCTTGCTAGGAACTAAAAACATGGAGAAAGACAGGAGACATTTGGGAGAAAATTTACACTGCTCAAGAGAAGGTTCCCTTTTGTTATTTGAGGGAGCAAAACAAATGGCTCTGGCTGGCCATCTTGTTTGCATCTGTACTAACACATTCATACTCCCTCCTACATGGGAGCGCTCATGACGTGTCTCCAGCCCTGCCCATTTCCATGGCAAGATAGAGCAGTGGAGGTGGGACCAAGCTGTACCACAGAGACAGCTTATAGCAGCTCATGCCAGCAGTTCTCCAGCCACCAAAATTATAGGGGCTGAAATCATTTTCAAACGTATTTCCATTTCTTTCCCTGAGCCTAGGATCACTGATAAGGCTTGTTGGTATCTAGGCAAAAACAAGTGTGTGAATTTGTCCTTAAGCTGTGTCATTCTGTATTTGTGATTTCCCTACCGTATTAGTTAGGCAAAGAACTTGGAACGTGGGAGGTGAGGGCATAAATCATTTGAGCCATTAGCCACTTCTAAATGGTAGTGCTCTAGCTTTCGGTATTAACAGCTTTTAAATCATTTGGACTTTTTGATCATCCTAACCTGTTTTTCTTACTCAGTTCCATGATTTACATAGACCTGTGTTCCCCCATTGCTTTGGTGAAGTTCCAGTTCATTGAACAATCTGTGAGCAGGAGATCATGGAAGAGCTGAACTGGAAAGAACTGTAACTGTACATAAATCAGAAGCATTTACCTGTGGAAGACCTTGACCCTTCTTAACATAGGAAGAGAAGATAAATTTAGTAAAGCAGCCTTATGAAAAGATGATTATTTAGTTCGATTAGTGGAATGCATAGCTATTATCCTGTCCTTAACATAGCAGGCTTGGTTTCTCTTCCTATTCCTTTATTGGGCAGCCTGGCCCAAGGTCACCTCATGTGTTTCCATATTCAAGTTGGAATCAAGTTCTTGGTGACTCATGCAGACAAATCTGCTATATTACACTGCCTCTCCTCCAGCCTTATACTTTTGATGAAGTAATAGTGATATACAGAAAAGGTATCATTTTGTCCTAAAGACAAAAAAAATAGTCATACACTTTCTAGAAATGAATGAGAAAAATGTACTAGAACAACTCTAAGCAGCTAAGAACAAATTTAATCCCAGCCTGCAAATACTTCATATCAGTGGAAAGCTTGTAGTCCATACTAAACAGAACTGTACATATTCTGCTAAACTGTGCTGTGATTGTGACCTATATAAATTATGCAGATTGAGCGTAATTCAACTGGTTGTGTGGAGTGGGGAGGGGCTATGTCTCAGCACAGGGAATGCTACTCCTTGGCTTCAGAAATTTTGCATGCATTGCCTACACAATTTCAGCATCCATTTTCAATCCTGTTAGAAATGGTTTCACTAAAAAGCAGATAAAAAAAGAGTGCTGACCTGCTCAGGAAGCTGAATTCCATATTCAGTACCATTTTCCATGCTTTAGCAGTGTACAATGGTGGAATTGCAGCACACCCACCTCCCTGCGTACAATTATGTTAATATACTGCAGCAGAGAGAGAGATGAGGAGACTTGTATGAGCTCTGCTGAGAAACTTGCTCCAATGGCTTCCTTCCTTCCCTGAAATGTTTTGTGTTTCAGCTGTAAGTACTTTAAGGCTTTGTGTTTTAGTTGCTTTCCTTGTCCCTTTAGTGTGGATCCACTTGCAGATCACTAAGTGATCTGCAGTAGACCTGCAAGGATAGGATACCCAGTTATATTGCAACAGCAGTAAAATGACTCTCACCCTCGCTATGACGTACAACTGAAATGCAGCGAGCTTAAAGTAACCAATGCTGAATTTTATGTGGAAGAAGTATGAGTTGCCTTCAGTTCTCCTACTCAAAACAGATTCCCTGCTCAAAATTTATTAATCCCAAATGCATGAATTTTGCACAAAGCTCTAATTGGTGGATCTTAAAAGTTCCAATAGAAAGGTAAGTTTGAAGTCTGCTCAGCACTGTTTTATGTTTGATTTTTACCTCACATAATTCCCTCAGCTTGAGACTGAGGCATGGCGTAGGGTTCCAAAGAAGTTCCACAATGACTATCAGGGTTGCTTTGTCGAGATATAAAAGAAGAAAGGAATTGTGCATCATTAATAGCTGCATGGAAAAGTTTATTTCAGCTGGTATAGCTACTTCTGCATCTGGCCCAGTGTGGACAAATGCAAAAAAGGACACGGTTCCTGCACCTTCATTGTGCGGGAGGAAATTGCAGTATATGAAGCATGTATGACAAGCTACACCTGCTGAAATCCCACCTTTTACACAACTGTTGAAAGGTAAGGAGCCCTATCCTTTTTTCTTTTTTTTCTTTTTTCTTTTTGCATTTTGCCACCCTATATATATTTACAAACCAAAAGACCATCCATCCACCCTTTATTTAACATTGGAATTGATTTAGGCACACCAGCAGCAACCCTTCTGGAAGAAGTAAATCATCAAGGGGAACTGAGATGTATGTCAAGCCCAGAGCCTATACATCCTGAGGGATATTCTTTACCATGAGTCCTACTGTCCTATAAATGCTGAAGTGTTTCAATATTTACACCCTTTGTAAAGTAAGATAAATAGCCCTCTCAAAAATCAGCATGACTAAGACTTAACTTGAAACACAAACTCTGCCTTTAGTCATTGCAGTTCTCTCTAAACATGCAGGTTGGTGTGCTGGCAGAATTCCCTTAATAAACTATGTCCATAATGAATTTACTTTTACAGACCGGGAAAAACCTTAGAAGTTTTCAAAGGATAGATGGGATTTTCATTCCTTCTATGAACAGTCCATTAAAATATTTGACTCGGAGACAAAAGTTGAAGTGTAAAAAGTGTGTGTGTGTGTTTACTGATGTTCGAAAAGGCAGTTTTCCAGGCATGATTGGTGCAAAGAGCTAACTCATTTTAGGCAGTCTTCTGTTCCTATCAGCCAATGTATCTAGTCTTTTTCATGCAGTTCACTAGGTACTACCCAAGTTGCTACACTCCTGAAGGTAAAATTTCAACCTCCTATATACAAGCACAACTAGTGTATTTTTGCATCAGGTAGCTTTCGATTTCAGTGAAAAGCATTTTGAATACAATTCAGTTTTGCCTACTGTTTATTAACAGTATAAGCAAAGCAACAATTAATATAATCACAAAGAGACCCAAGTGCAGCCTTAGCTTGCTGTTGATTGCTGAGAGTTTCCAGTTTCCAGTTAGCTATTGAAGAGAAAGAAACACGAAACCTTTACATGTGTGTCTTGTATGCTATGCATGATAGGCACCCTTCATATAAAACTTTTCACTTTCTTTTTCTCTTTAGCTACTCATTGCTTGCAACTCCTGCAAAGGTTTATTGACGGCATGGAAGCCTACTTTCTATGCCAGATCTCTCTCTTGTCTAGCACATTATTTCTTACCTGGCTAGTAGGGGATTCACATGGGGATTTACTTCTGATTGGATATGCACAGGATTGCATCCTAACATATCTTCCACTATGATCTCAAGTTAAGCACAGAGAAGACTATCCTAACCCTTCCACCCAAACCCCTCCGCTCTCTTTTATGTAGGGGGGTCTTCTCTCACTCAGAGGCCCTAAGAGTTCCTTTCCCCATTAATTTTTCTGAACCTACAGAGACTGCTGTTGCTCTCAGAAAAGATGGAATCAACCATCTCCAATCATTAGGCACTCCAAGCTGGAGGAAGAGGACAAGATTGAAGATGCTGTTTACCAATGTCCAGATCTTGTTATTCATATAGGAAATATTGGGGCCTCAAAACAAACTTCTGTTCCTTACCCGAAATCAGTTCCAGTGACAAAGGGTAACATTATACTGTCAAAGGAGGGAAACAAATTCTCATGTTAGGGCTAGCAACAGTTCCCTTCTTTCATACAAAGAGGATCCAGCTCTCCACCAGATAATCAAAACAAGGCTAAGCCCTCTGGTTGATCAAGATTCCTGAACCTTTAATAACAACCTTTTAACAGGAACTTTCACCAAGTGCTTCTTATGCAATCAACAAATGCTGGAATTTATTTATTTATTTAAAACTTTTGTATACTGTCCACTACCAAATGGTCTCAGGACAGTCCCCTCTTCTATACAATTATTCAAAGCACAGGAGCTCTGTCTTCTGTTGCATCTATTGAGCTTCCTTTGCCCTCTGAAGCAACCACAGGGAGGACAGAGAATATAAACAAGACTGGAAGCCTTGGCTTAAAATTGCAACAGATTTACATTAAGTTTGTGTAAAAAACACTTACATTGAGAAGCTGCAGATCAGTGAGCACACACATCACTTCAAGTCTTATATATGCGAGGGCCACTGGTATAAAAGCCTCTGGGTTTGTTTCAGCTGCCATGCCATACCATCTTCTAGCTAAATGTATATCCTAAGAGCAGAAATTTATTTATTTATTTATTTCAATTTGCATGCTGCTACAATAGCCCATTTCAGGGCTTTCTGTGAAGCTCACAACTAGTAAATTTCCAACATTTACAGATGGCTCTATTAACATATCTGAGAATCAACTTTCAATCCTATACACATTTACTTGGAAATAATTCCCACTGAATTCAGTAGCGCTTACTTCTGAGTATAATTGTACAGGACATGCTAGGCACTGTCATGGCAATATTATTATAATCATCTTGACTTATATTGGAAGAGACAAGCAAAGTATAAAAAATTTTCTGGCTGATCCAGAATTCTTGCTAGTATCTATACCTAGCATACTTCAGAAGGTCTGCATCCAATGTTAGGAAAATGACCTTCTGCTCATGCAACAGGATTTCCTGTTCATCTACTCATCCTTGCACACACACCCATCTGCTGAAATGAGTCTCCAGTACTCTGAAAAAGATTTGACGTATATGGTGGGGCGCTGAAGTTAAGGAAACCATTCTGCTAGCACTATTTCATTCCACTTGGGGGTAGACATGCTGGATATAATCCAAGTCAGGTTTTATTAGCATCAGCTGGCCCAGGATTGTAGTCATAAAAAGAATGGCAATTTCCCCCAAAGTAGTTTATAGACCATTTTATATACCCCCCCCCCCAAAAGTACCGCAGTTTGTGTATCCCTTTTGCCAGAGTGCTTTTCGGCACCCTCCTCTATGGCATTCCTTCACATCCTCAGGGTTAAAAATAGAAAAGGGTTGCCTTCTGGAAGGAAATGTAGTCCCCTGCAAGTGCAGTAGCACTTTCCACTGACATGTTGAGAAGGTGGGGTGGATCTAAGTGATTGGGTAATATCTTACTGTTTGTGCACTCTTGGTTCTCCATGTCAACATAAGACTAATGTACATTCCAACAACTTTAGTAACACATCTCAAGATCCACTCAGTTCTTAGACTTGAGATGTTGCTGAAGTGCCCTTGTTATTCAATTTTTATCCTGTTACTGAGGTCACAGATAAATTCAGGGAACAGACCTATGATCCCAAGACAGCATCTGAGGGGCCACAGGATAGTTTGGATTCCCAGATCTGAGGTCAGAAATGGTGCTCCAGTCCCACTCCTTTGTCCCCTCACAGCTGCTATGGAAAGCACCACACAGACCAAGGTCAGGAGAGTAAACTTGGAGAGGGTGGAAGCAAGTTTGCAGGGTGGTAAGGATAGCAGGTTGGAGAGGCCAGGGGAGGAGCTCATCTGCAGCCACCCCAGCCTCTTCTCCCCATCCAAGATACTCCAAGTAGATGGGACAATAATGCCATCTAGAAGAAAATACAGAGTGGAAAGACAGGGAGATAAAGGTTGCTCTGCTCCTGCTTCCACTCGGCACAGAATGCCCATGAGCCTCTGAGTCTGGGGGCTTATGACCATCACATAAAGTGGGATATGGTGCCTCAGTGTCTTTGCTTTCCTTAACATAATGAGCAATTACAAAATAGCTTGCTTGATTTTGGTTTGGTCAAATCCTACCCAAATGAAAAATCTGTTTGCCCTTTTCCATTCCTTAAATATAGCTACAATTAAAAACAAACATTTTATTTCAGCTGTAATGCCTGAAGCAGCACTAGATGTGAATTACATTACCTGGGGAATGCCTAAGCCGTATTCATACATATATGCCAGATTAAACATTGCTTGCGCACTCTGTTGACTAGCAGCAAGGTTGTAATGAATGGCTGCTGTAACATAATCTCTCTTTGTTCCAAAGCCATAGAAGTGATAATCTCCAGTTTTAACTCTGGCAAATGCATTGCCTGGAAGACCAATATTTAGGAAAGGTATGTTTTCTTGTCTTTTAAATATCCTGCACTTATCATCCCAAAGCACTAGACAAGGAACTTTTCATCATCATCATCATCATCATCATCATCATCAAAACATAGCCATTTATTTATTGTATTTATATCCTACCTTTTTTCCCTTCCAAGGAATTCAAGGCAGCTTACATAATTCTCCTCTTCTCAGTCTTATCCCCACAACAACCACCCTGTGAGGTAGGTTGGGCTGAGAGTCTGTGACTGGCCCAAAGTGACCCAATGAGCTCCTTGGCGGAGTGGGGGCTTGGACCCATTTGCATGCTGTTTAGCACTACACCACACTGGCCCTGAGAGAACACATGACAAGTGAGCTTCAGCACTAGTATTTGCTTACTGCTGAAGTCCCACATCTGTTGGTGTCCCCCAAGCGAACTTGATTATCCCCCAAGCTTTTTGCCTCATTCCGCTTTCCAAGTTCCACTTTCAAGCATCAGCCATCTTTCCTTCCCCTAAAATGCCACATGGGGCTCAGAGATGTTCTTAGAAAAGGAATGGAAGATGGTGGGGCAAGTTGGGCTGGTGCTTTTGTTTTCAGGAAATCAAACCAAACCGCTATAAAAAGAAAAGAGAATGAGCCACACCACTTCCTTGTAGGTTTACACAGGTAAGAGGAACTATCTGAGATGTTGGCAAGATAACTGTGCTGGGAGGTTGGGAAAGTACTCTTGTTTTATTGGGGGGTGGGTGGCCGTGTGCTGCTTAGGTGTGTTTAATTTTGTGTGGGGTGGGATGTTCCATGGCTGTGTTTGTGAAGCATTATCAGGCATTCCTCTAAGGATCACAATTTTGTCTTCTGGGAAATTGGGGCTTAGACCTAACCTCTATCTTGTACTTGGTTTCTTGGGTAAGTTAGTCTTTTTTTGTGACTAACCAGATTCCCATGGCAAAAATTATTAATATTTCTAAATTACCCAACAGTTGAAGCTGATGGCAAGTAGATTAAACAGCAAAACCCAGGACGTGAAAATAACCTGTAACATTCAGTGGAACCTACAACCAACTTATAGATAAAAAGCCTCACTGGGAAGGCACTCTCCAGTCACCATTTAATTAACTTCAGTTGGCTGGGGATGAGGAGACACACATTGGAAAAAATCCTCCAAAGATGACCACAAAATATTCTTGATACTTCCATAGCTCTGTGACTCTCAACAGGGATCCCACCAGCACAGCACTTTTTAGGGTCTAATGTTTAACAAAAGAGCTGTGCTGGTCCAGACCAAGGCCTATCTGGCCCAGCATCCTGTTGCACTCTTGCATTGTTGCTTCCCAGCATTGTTCAGATTTGTTTAGCAGTGCTATCCTATTGTTGAATCTCACTTTCCACTATAGGAAAAATAGCTGGGATAAACTGGAACAAAAGCAAGTACAAAGAAATGCTGAAATCCTTGTGTGAGTCAGGATAGGTTTGAATAAATTAACCTTAAGAGACTGGCAAGTTGAGAGTACACTTGGGTTGAGAGTACACTTGGGCTTGACATCTATAGAATTCAGTCACCTTCAGGGCATGGGAGACAAGGCACAGTTCCTTGCTTTGCCTGAGTGGGTATTAAAGGTTCATGGTAGCTAAGTCTTTACTGTTCAGTGAGTTTATTTCTGTGCTCTCAACCTCACCAAGATACATGATAAGCATGTCAAAGAACTGAACAAATAATTAGCTCTAACAAACAGGAGGTGGTATTTTCCCTATCATCTCACCACTTCTCTCTGACAAAATAGCTGGCTTATTATGAACTAGCAATACAGTAAAACTATTTAAGCCATTCAATTCTTTATAAGTACCAAAAATAAATAGCAGTTGGTAAAAGAAATGTGATTAACTGGAAATTAAGATGAATGGGCATCGTTTTCTCTCTCAGACTTCATTTGAAGGTTAAAGTTCTCTAATTGTGCACAGGGATTAATGAAACAAGAGTAACAGCTAACAGAAACAGAGTAAAAGATTGGTGCATAGTTAATGCATTAGAAAATAAAAATTCAATACATGTCTATAAAGCAATACCCATGGGTATGCCATCTTCATTATGACCTAAATGGAGAAAGGTAAATATTTTCTAAATGGTCTGCATCCATGATTTTGTAATGACTTTTACAGAATGCTGAACATAATATTTTCTTACTATTCAACTACAAGAGCAGAAATTAGGAACTCCTCTTATTAATATGAGCAGATTGCTGGATATAAGTGGTTTTTGACTCTGTTCATACCTTGACTTGCAGCCCGTTGCCATAAAAGAAGAGCCAGTGGATAAATCTGATCTTTACGGAGAAGTTTAACCTTTTCTGTAACAAGACAGTGGGATCACTTGTCTTAATACAATCACTATGCTGAAGAATTCAACTAGCAACATAACAGAATGTTTTCCTCACCAGATTCCATGATGAAGGCTGAATTGCTCTGAGCTACCTCATAGCCCATTTCAGCTAGAAAGGCATACTGGATAAGAGATGCATCGATATTACCAGCCTGGTAAGCAAAGTATGCTGTCAGGAATTTTTCCGACCATCTTCCTAGCTCACAAACAGTTCTGTAAAGCTAAGCAGCAAAAGGACAAGCATTAAACACAGGCAAAGAACATCAGAAGTATTTCAATCCCAGTACCTTATTTGGCGAAGAATGAATATTTGCTTGTCATATTAATTTTAGGTCATCTTCCAAGGAGCTCAGGTGGCAGACAGATACTATACATAATCTTCAAAACAAACCTATAAATGATTTATTTCTTGCCCATCCTTTTCCCAAGTTGAGTGGAGACTAGAACCCAGATCTCCCAAGTCCCTGTTCTACACTCTAATCACCATGCCACACTGGCTCTATGGCTATGAAAAAATTATGAAATGCATATACATACATATTTTAAAAAGCAGCTATGAGGAAAAGGCAACTCAACTGGCAACATGCTTGAATCAAAATGTAAAAGTGAAAGAAGAAATGAACCTATCTATAGTATATAGGAAATCTAGGACCAATTAGACTTTGGTGGTTTAAAAGGCATGCAAAACTATAGACTATAGAAAGGAGGAAGAGCAAGTGCTTAATAAAAATGTAAAGGAAACACATTTTATGGCAGTGTTTTACAGAGTGTGTTCTAACTGTTTTAAGAAAGATCCCTTGATTATTTAAAAGAATAGTTACAGTCAGTGACAGTTTTTCATCATTGGAGAAAAAATGGGCACAAAGTTCAAGGCTTCAGTCACATGTGCAGTAACCTGGGACATCAAACCCTATTGATGATAGTAGGATTTACTTCTGAATAAACATGCACAGAATTGTGCTGGATGACCACAGAAACATTCCGAATTTCCGAGATGCTTCCCAACAGGGCACTCCTAGCATTACCAATCAAAGGCATTCTGCACATCTTCTTTAAGAGGAAATACAAATTTCAGAAGAAGCAGTTGGGAAAACAGCAGAGTTACAAATGGATCAAAACAATGTCTGAAGAATGAGGTAATATTCTGTGAGGCAGGGCAACTGCAGCATGAAAGCCTCACTGGGAAGTGCTCCTGTTATTTCAATAGGAAAATGAGCCATGTGTTCTTAAATTACTTCAGCTTTGTAATCAGTGTACTTTGTCACGGTTTAACTTTGCTTGCATTGTGACCTATATGGTAACAGTCTGCAAAGTATTCCTTAACATTAAAGACAAATGTATTACTCAAGATGCCAAGAAAATATGCAATAATCCATGAACACTGGCAAAATATTAGAAAACTGCATACAAAATGGGGTGAATTCCCCCAAATAGTAACATCTTTGACTTGTTTGTGACCCATGTAGAAGGAATCCCCCCCTTTTTTTTGCAGGTCTAAGGAAATCAAGAGAATGGAGTTAAGGACTTCCTCAGAATGCTTAAGGCTGCAGTCATATACAACCTGAGAGCAAGATCCATTTAAGCGGAGTAAAAATCAAGTGAGTCTGCGAGTGGAACAGCATCCATAGCTTCTGCTTCCCCTGTGCTGTTCCTGTGACCTCCCCCCACCTCCCACATCTGCTACAGGAAGTTGAGGGACCCTCTGGAGAAGATTTCTGGGGGTGTACGGGACTCCAGGGGAATAGGGTGTCTCATTATGAAAACAGGTGATGCTGAATGTCACCTAATGGAACTGACATCTGACGTGTATAGGATTGTAGTGCAGAAAAATTATACGAACTAAAGTTGATATCACTAATCAGGAAGTAAAGGGTTACATGAAGACTGCTTTTTCACAGCAAATGCTCTTCCTGTTCAGCTTCTCACTGTAACTCTTTGGGTCCTTCACAATATTGATTCTGAAAGTTGGGAGACCTTCCAAAGCAGAATTCAGTAGAGTATGCTACAGTGCAGCTAGAAAAAAATCAGCAATTGTTCACTAATGAGAAGCACTTTCCTCCCATGGCTATATGAAACCTGTGTACGAATCTGAAATTGGAGTAATTCTACTGATCTGATAGTGTGTTTATGTGTGGTTGCTGTTTTTGTTTTTTCTAACATTAACAGCAGATCCTGAACAGTATATGAGACAAACTATTCACTCTAAGCACAAGCTTTCAAACAAGGTATTACTTACTTCAACTGCATTTTGGCATGATCTAAGCACACCAGTTCCTGTGGCATACATTTGAGCCAAATAATAAATAGCCAGCGGTTGTCCATTTTGAGATGCCAAGTAAAAATACTGGAATGCAAGCTTAAAATCTTTCTTTACTCCTGAGCCAGCTGCAAATAAAGTTTAATTTGGAGTCTTTGAATTTTTATTGAACTACATAACTGAATGGTGAATTCGGGAAGGGAAGGAAAAACCATAACTAGAACTTACTATGATACATGACTCCCAGTTGGAATTGAGCATTGGCAAATCCTTTCTCAGCTGCTTTTTGAAAGTATGTAAAAGCTTCAGTGTAATTCTGGAAAATAAATCTTATTTTGATTAAAAACAGATATGTCAATAAATTAGTTTCTGGTTTTGTGGAATATTGATATCTCATTGGACCATGCTCAGAAGTAGTTGCTGTAGCACTGTCAGAAGACAGTGGCGTTAAGTCACATTATACTAAGCTTTTTAAAAATTATTTTATAAGAGTATAAAATAGGTCTGACAAAATGAAGGCTTACCAGTGGGACACCTCTGCCGTGAAAATAAAGAAGACCCAGTCCCCACAGTCCAACAGGATTGCCCTAAATAAGGTATAGAGAATGTTTCATTTAGACATATCAGAACTGACTAAATGAAAGATCACATGGAGTCACTGTGTGCTACTTAGTGTTACTGGTGTTTTCTGTATTTATCATTCTTCTGTTTTATTGCTCAGAGGGGAAAATTGCTTTCCAAAACCCACCATAGCAGACATGGTTCATATTATTTAGACCTATTTCAGTTTGGATTCACACCTGATTTTGGAACCAAATCAAGCTTGATCACCCTGATGGGATGACCTTCAGCTGAATAAGGGGAGTGCAGCCTTGCTTCTTGTGTTGATCTCTCTGATGCCATTGAGCATAGGATACACCTAGACTGGTTCTGTGTGAGGGGTATAAGTGACACTGTGCTTGAGAGAGTCCATAAAGAGTAGCATATTTTTATGCTATGGGGACGCAGGGCACCCTTTTGTCTCCCATGCTGTAACAACTATACAAAGCTGCTGGAAACAATCATTAAAATTTTTGGAGCAAAGAGTTATCAGTATAATGATGTTACCCAGCCGTATCTAAATTTGATGTAGCCATGTGAGCTCTGGGTCAGTGCCAGATGCATTAGGGAACTGGATGTGAAGCAAAACACTAAGCTTGAGTTCTGGCAAGATAGAAGCTCCATAGGTGAGCGATTACTGGGTCCGGGATATAGACCAAGTTGCCTGTTCTGGAGAGTGCTGTGCTCCCTCTGCTGAAAGGCATGCATAGCTTAGAAGTACTTTTGGATCTATGTTTGTCACTTGAAGCCCAGGTGTCCTCAATAGCTATGAGTGCCCTCCACTAGCTGTGGCTGATATGACTGCTTCAGCCATTCTTGGACCAGGATAGTTTTTCCATGGTAGTCCAAGCACTGGTAGCATCCAGATGGTCCTAGTGCAGCTGGCACAAAATGCAGCTGGAAGTCTGTTAGCTGAAGCATTTATGCAACAGCAGGGAACATCACTGCTGAAAGAACTGCACTGCCTGCCAATATGCTACTGGGCCAAGTTTAGTATGGGTATATAAAGCCCTAAGCAACTTGAGACCCGGTACCTCAAGTATCATCTGACCCTCTAAACCTTTCCCAGTCATTGCAGTTCCCAGGAGGGACCCCCTTGGTAGTGCTGCAAGATCTGAAGATTCATCTTATGGTTACCAAGAACAAAGTGTTTAATGTTGCAGCTTCCATCCTCTGGAACTCCCCTCACATTCACATTAAGCAGACACCAATAACTTCGCATTTTAAACATCTGCCTAAGATTTGTTTGTTCACTAAGCATTTTGTTACTTCTATCCCACTTTTTCCCTCCTGCAAAGAACTGAAGGCAGGTTCTGGCCCTCTTTCTCCCCATTTTATCCTCACAATGATCCTGTGAAGTTAGGCCCAGATTTACCCAGGGAGCTTCATGGCTGAGTGGAGCTAGACCCCAGGTCTCCCATGTCCCAGGCCAACAATAACCACTACACTACACTGGTTCTATGACTATGAAAAAAAATAATGTACTGCATATGCATATGTATTTTAAGGATAAATGCAATGTCTGATTGTAATTAGATGCCCGCAAGAGTCATGGAAGTTGTGTGCAAGCATTCATTTCGTTTTAAGGCTCATCTGTAACAATTACATGTGTCCCTTCATTTCTTTTTACCTTTTTGATACAGGTTTTACTGCTGAACAAGTTAGCCACCTCTTGCATAGTACCAATGCATATGATACATGAATAGATTAAAGTGAAAAGGCAGATGCTAAATGCCGACAGTCTAAACGTACAGGCAAAATGGCAGCAGGAGAGGAATGGAGACAAAATATACTTTGACACATGACATTCCAAATATATCCAGAACTTGATTCTCAAGTTAATTTTTGATGTGGGGAAGCTGTCATGGAGCACCACTTTCCCAAAATATTGGAGACACCAGTCTTTCTTTAAAATGTAACTTTGAGTGTTTTAGACCTGGTATTTACTACATAACTACACTTATGTATTTTGCATTGCATTTGCAGTGAAACCTCTAGCAGTGATTGGCTGAGCTGATTCAGGAAATTCAGCTTGCTCGGGGAACAATGCAGTCAAAATATTTGTAGTCTATCTTCTGTGAGAGAAGAAAAGTTTTCTGCTTTGCTAAGATTAAAATCTCACACAAGCTGTAGTTGCAGGAATAGTTTGAGAGGCAAGCTGAGGATTGGAGATGTGTACTTTTATTTATTTATTGCATTTTTCCTCATGCTTCTTCTAAGATGTACAGTATAAAATATAGTTGATTTATTTCTATGAAATCAATTGCAAATCTATTACATATTCAAATATTTGTACACATTAATATTTTTGTCATCAAAAACTAGTGGAGGCTAATGACCTAATACGCATTTTTTTACCAAACTATATTAAAAAGTCAATACTCCACAAGATTAGCTAGCTATTTTGCACAGCAATTACTGTTAATCCATGTAACATACAAGTAAGGAAAGACAATACCTTATCTGCTGCCATTTTGAAATACTTCAGGGCCGTGGCATTACTTTGGGCCACTATGGTACTCCCTTCCAAATACATCTAGATAAAAGTATAAAGAATAGGTAATTCTTTAGGTGATGGTGAATACAGGCAGACATGCCCTCATTTGTAACCATAAAAGCAGACTGTAATGTTCCTTTAAATCTTAGCTGACTTTGCACTTGCACTTTCTATTTCCTTATGGATAGTCAGTTTAACATGGAGCACAGATTAACCAATCCTGCTATTGCTTCAGAAAGGAAAAACTCCAAGGATACCAACAGCAGGGGAACAAAATTCTTATTATTTAGATTTGGCCTGTTTTCAGTCTCTTTTTTAATTAGACCAATAATAAGGTTTGAGAGCAAAGTAGCAGTACTAGAATATTAAAAGTCTAACTGCAGAAATAAATCTTCAAGATTGTTGTTTTCTCAACAGTCAAATATCAGCTTAGAACAGCCAAATACGCCTGAGTTATTCAATAACTTTATTTTTAGGTTTGTGGACCAATAGACTACTTCAGAAAATTAGGGAGCATCTTGAAAGTTAATTCCCTGTAACACGTTTCAAGACAAATGTTTAATGTAGCCAGATCTTTCAAATATAAATGACCATGATTTACATAATGATGACTGATAATCAACTAACACTGTGGACAATAGGGCTGGTTCAAATCAATGCTGTCCTGCATGAGATCCATGGAAGTGGTTATATGACTACATGGGGAAAAGTTAGCATGAAAGGACAGTGCATTTTTCCTAGCAGCTGCAAGCATGGGCATGGCTACCGTGCTAACTCGCTAGTTTTATGGTCTTGTTCACACAGCATTCCATGCCCTTACATAAATGATTACATGGAAGAAATTAACAATATGAGAACACATAGCATCTGCATGAACATCAGCTTGGATTCTGAGTTACCTTTCCACAAAGGAATAGTCCTTCCATTTGGGATGGGGATTCTGCTCACAGGATGCTCTCATTCAAGATGGAATTTTAAAAGCTGATTTTCCCTAACCCTGCAACCCCCAGCTCCACCTTCTATGTAGTTCCAGAACAAGAGAAAGTCATCTTGTTGTGGTACTCAGACCAGAGATTAGAGGGGAAAAGAAATGTAATCAGAAGTGTTCAGGTCTCTTGAGAGAGGGTTTCCTATTTCAAAAATGTTTAAGTTCAAGTCAAACTTATGATTTGCATACTGAGATGCAGGATATTCAATGCCTCTATGGAAATACAGTGTGATCGCAGTGGAAAGCTACAATGATCTCTAGATAGGCAAGTAGTGTGGTTCCACGTACCCTTAAATATGGAATTGAAGGTTACGTGGAGGGTACTGACCCATCCCTCCTCCTCTCCCCCTGCTTTGACCACAGCACAAATAATGTCAGCCATATTTGTGGTTGAAAATATTGGTATATAGCAGCTTGACTCCCCCGCTTTTGTGATGGTTCATCAGAAGGGCACAGAATAGAAGAGGATCACCCTATCAAAAGAATTTCAAAAAGTGAACATAAGTACCTTTCCAAGGAAAGCCATACCATTTGCATTCCCAGCATATGCTGCCTTTAGGAAATAGTAGAAGGCTTTCTAAAGAAAAATAGCAGAAGAAAGTTATGTTTTATATATGTGTGTGTGTGTTTAATTGATCGATCAATTGATCTGTACCCCTGCTTTACACAAAAACAACACCACTCAAAGAGACTTGCAAATGTCTATAATGAAAAATGATTAAACCAATAACAAAACACGTATATTAAAATGCAGCTAAAGCAAATAATAATTTTTCCAATATGATTTTAAAAAGTATTGGTAACTATTGGTAATCAAAGCAGGTATTTTCATGCCTTGGAAGCTATTTTTCATTAAATAGACTCATATATACTGGGGCATGGTCATTCAGAATGACAAATTTATATTCCACTCAATCTTTCCATGGGTGAATCTTGGGACTCCTTATGTTATTTAAAGACATAGAATAATGTGACTAGCATGATGCATATGGCTAAAAAGGGTGGGGGATTCATTGCCTAAAATAAATGAAATGAAATGAAGGACAAAAGGACATCTGTTTATATAACATTTACACATACTAATCTATACACAGATGCAAAGTTAGACATTCCCACCATAGAAATGCAATAGATCTCACCATAACAGAGAAGCCTGCAACCAGGTAAGCTACATGCCTGCCTACTCTACTGTCCAGGTGCTGCCTATGGGGGGGCAACTTCAGACCCTCTGCTGCTCTTAATGGTTCTTCACATTGGATTTGAACAGAATAGCCTTTCAAACAGAGGACTGCCATTCTCTAAGGTAAGATGCATGGCCACACTAAAAGTTACATAACTGAAATATATAGATTTATCTGTGACAAAAAGGCCATTAGTTGCCTCTGGAGCATGAGTAGGAGTATTATGGCATTCACAGTATGCTCTTCCGCAACTTCAGGCATGAATCTAGTTTGTCAGAGTGGCCTGCAGCAGTTGCCATAAAAGTGGAAAGTATCCCATGTTCAACAAAACTTTAATCAGCATGTCATACTAAAATAATTACCAGGGTCCAAAGAACCCTAGCCCTGAATGCCCAGGGATAATTTAGACCTTTGGTTTTTGAATGGTTTCCCATTGTCTATTCTTTTTATCCTACATTCTGTGCTGTAGGATAAAAAATTTGGAAACAGAGGAGTTTGGAGCAGATTGTAATATGGTCTATTTTCAGGAACGATAATAATTTTCCATACATTCAGCTGAATAAGTGTAAAGGTTTGGGTTAATCTATTTGTTTTTGGCATCTTGGTCAATCAGTGTGGTTTCTGCAAAAAGATGTGCTTTGCTAAATCCTTTAGAATTCTTTGAAGGTATCAAATGTATGTCCATTTTAAAACAAGATCATTATATTAAGTCATCATTGCTTTACTATATTTATAACCTGACTTTTTCCTGCAAGAAACCGTAAGGCATATGCCACACGGGCTTTAAAGATATGGGATAAGGTACAAACCAATTTGTAGTATCATTTGCTGAAAATGTATAAATCTTAGACTGTGTTCTGGAATGGCATTTTTGTTTAGCCCCCTTTATTCCCCTAAGATAATGCTTTTTAGAAACCTCCAAGCTTGTAGAAATCCAGTCTGCAGTCAAAGAGCACTCCATATATGTGGTTCATGGATATTTTAAAGAGGAAATTGGGCACATGTTGCCAATATTTATCAGTCTGAAAAGTTCCATCACCAGCCTCCTAAAATGCTTTTTAACCCAGACAAATGTAAGATGGGGGCAAATACTCAAAACAATATATACTCCCAACCTTCCAGACCATAGCATTAGTCTCTCATCTTAAACACGCTTGTTGGAAGCATCACATTGAAAACAACAACAACAACAACACTTCTAAATGAAAAATTTTAACAACATAATGTTTATCCCTGGGAGCTATTTGAGTATATTTACAGCATGATCTCTTTCCAGTCCTTTTCTTCCCACAAGATGCAGCTGTCCAAGATACACCTAAAAGTAATTTATTTAAAGGTGAATGCTTTTGTATCAAAAGTCTGTAAACTGCAAACATACTTTTGTGCAGAAATTAAAACTTCAAAAACAGAATTTATCTTCAAAATAATTATATCTAATGCAATCAAATGCATGCCAGATAATAATGCTTAACCCAGTATGTTATGTTATGCTTAACTATGACTTCAAAGAAACATATATTATGTGAATAGCAAGACTGCTCTAGAAATTCACTTTCTGTGGTTTCCATTAAAATATTTTCCAGGATCAAGCTCCAACAAATCTGATTCTTCTGATAGGCTGGTTCAAGATTACATGCTCGTTATAGCCACCACAACTTTTGTACACCTTTGCAACTCAGGGTACAATCCCATGGATGTTGAAAGAGAAAAAAGTACCACTATTGCCAGCATGCCCCAGCCAGGCTAGCTGGGGCATGCTGGGAATGTAGAATTTTTCTCTCCCTAAACATTTGTAGGACAGCATCCTTATTTAACATGATTTTATGCAAGTTTTTAATCCAAAGGGATGAAAGAATATCCATGATAATAAAGACTGGATTTATTGATTAAAATATCTCTTGACTGCCTCTGTTAAAGACTTTAAAAACAACAATAGCACAGTGCACAGTGTCCACTGCAATTGCTGTGCTACCAGGAATGACTGAAACCACAATAGAAGAGTAGCATTTTCTGGCACAGTCCAAGAAACTACCTGAAACCACTGCTTTTAGAATGGAATAAGTCAGCAGAGACTACAAACAGGAATTCTTTTTTCCTGCTAGCTCAATCCATTCAGAGATGGTGACTCATCAGCACTACTGGATATTGCCCAACAAGATAATAAAACTTTGAAACAGAATCAAAATAACTGAAAAAATGTCAGTCAGCTCCCTCAGGATCCTGGCAGAAAGTCAAGACTGGTGACTGCATTAGTACTGATTTTATTGGAAGCATATGGGTCAATTAGGTCAAGTTTATATAAGATATTTATCATGCCTTCATGATCCCTCATTCATGGAAGTTTGCAAACCTTTTTAAAATATCACAACCTCCAGGCCCTCTCAGTTTTTCCAGTAGTGTGTGCGTGGATGTGCGTGTGTGTGCTTTAGGGCGAAGAAAGTCTGGTATTAAATTTCATATCACAAGAAACCAGAAAAAACACCTTGTGAAAAGTTGCAAGGGGAGTATAGTGCAGCTATACCAGACCACCACCTTGTGTTTGGTTAACTGAATGATAGAAAGGTGAAAAATGAATAGAAGGGGAGAAAGGGAGAATGTAAAAAAATACAACCCCAGGAGGTAAAAGCCCATAGAAAGGACTATTTTTCCTTCCAGAATAAAAACAGATGCCTCAGTAAAGCAGTACGTTCATCATCAACTCTTCATGTACAGCAACTGAAGCTGTGCGGGAAATTAGGCTCACAACAGTGGAAGGGGGGAAAAACACGGTGACTGTGTTTGTATGCGCCCTATCATTTAAGTGACACTCTTAGGAGGTCGGGGGGTTATATAAGTTTTTACCTAAGGCAGACATTCCATCACAACAACAGGCCCTGGAGAATATTTGATGCCTTTACTGTTTAAAATCCTGAACATACATTAGGATCTCTGCGGATAAATTCCTGTGGCCAGTAGTACAAACAATCAAACAAGTAAAAGAGCCACTTGCACTATGAAAAAGTTTGAACTGTGGGGAGGAAGGTCCAAGCCATTGGGTACACAGATAATATATGTAAAAACTATTAAGTGTTTTTAAGATTTCAAATCAGTCCCAAGGTGTTTCAGCATTGTTTTCATCAAGAGAAATATTTAGAAACCTTTTTTTAAAAGAGGCTGAATCCAGGATTTACCTTCCATGGGCAAAAAGGGCTCCCTCCTTGTTATGAAAGACCTCTGATCCAGTGGAGGAAATCCAGGTGATGGAATGAGGGAGAATTCACTGATTCCCCCTCTCACTATGATTCCTGAAAATGTGCTCCAGAAGATGGAGGGAACCTCCAGAATAGCATGGGAGGTAGTGCTGTGGGCTCTTAGAAGACAGGCAAAAATCACCTCCCTTCACTTCCAGCAGGAGCAGAGTTTTGAGGAGACCTCCAGTCAAGGGATACTACCATTGCTGAAAGGAGACTCTGACTTTAAACCAATTAAAAAATGAACTCTATCTCCTGTATTATATAGTATGTAGCTTAAAACAGTGTGCAACTCAAGCACTTTTGAAGCCAATTAAATTATGTCTGTATTCATGTAAATGTATCCCATATGATCTAAAACAATTGCTTAAAGGAAAATATAAAAGAAGTTAATTACTGTAATCAAACAAATGGTCTCTTACCTGTATCTGTGTATCTCCTCTTTCAGCCAAAAACCTGTAGTACTGATAGACTTCCCAATCCAAGAATTCTGCATTAAAACTCAGATTTTCTGGTCTTCCCATCAGCCTCACCTTTTCAACTGGCATATCTTCATTTTTTTCTAATTTGTTAGCAACTGTTAATAAAAACATCACCAAACAGTACAAGCAGATCATCCTTTTCCCAAAATCTGTGCAGATTTAGGGTTTCCTTGCAAATGGAACAGATAGGACTATGACAGAGAAACTGGTGTTCTGATCCTAAGCACTTGCTTCTGCCAAGTCCCAGCATGATATCTTGGGACTGAATCCAAAGAACTAGGAATGGAGAGAAAATAGCTGCTAGCACTGATGCACAAATGTGTGCGATAGTACTTGTACAATATGGTATTAGGGGCAGACGTATCTGAAGGAAGCAGTATAGCAGCTTTTTCTGCTGAAAAGAAAGTGATCTATTAGTACATCCAAAATTCAATGACAAGGGTAAGGATGACAGCCAAGAAACCAAAAGTAATTCTGAAGGAACTGGAGAGATTCACAGCTGAGATGGAAAAAACCATCCATGGGATAATTATTAACTGTATGACTCACAAAACTAGACTTTATGGAAGAGTGGTGAAGAAGAAAGCCAGTTGGAGTTTGCAAAAAGGCAGCATGAACACACAGCAAACTTGTGGGAAAAGGTTCAATGGTATGATGAGACCAAACTGAAACTTTTTGCTTATAAAACACTATCTGTGGTCCAAAGTCAACAGTGCTCATTGCCCTGAGAACACCATTCCCAATGTTTTTGCTCAGCAGAGACTGGGAAACTGGTCAGGATTGAGAGCAAGATGGATAGAGCCAAATATAGAGCAATTCTAAAGGAAAATTTCTTTCAGTTTGCAAGGGATCTGGGTTTGGGACATAGATTTACCTTCCAGCACACAATGACCGTAGGTACACAGCCAAAGCAAGACTGCAATAGCTTAAAAACAAGAACCCGCATGTTTTAGAAAGACCTAATCAAAACCCCTCCTTCATGGATCACTGCCTTGTCGTGGCGAAGGGGCTTGTGTAGCTCAATGAAGCTATGAGCTATGCTGTGCAGGGCCACCCAAGATGGACAGGTCATAGCAGAGAGCTCTGACAAAACGTGATCCACTGGAGAAGAAAATGGCAACCCCAACCCACTCCAGTATCTTTGCCATGAAAACCCCATGGGCAGTACCAAAAGACAAAAAGATATGACGCCAGATGAGCCCCTCAGGTTGGAAGGTGTCCAATATGCTACTGGGGAAGAGCGGAGGGCCAGAAAGAATGAACTAGTACTAGTAGCGCCAGAAAGAATGAAGCGACTGGGTCAAAGCCAAACGGACACTCAGTTGCAGATGTGTCTGGTGGTGAAAGGAGAGTCTGATGCTGCAAAGATCTATACTCCATAGGAACCTGGAATGTAAGATCCATGAATCAAGGCAAGCTGGACATGGTCAAACAAGAGATGACAAGACTGAACATCGACATCTTAGGAATCAGTGAACTAAAATGGACAGGAATGGGTGAATTTAATTCAGATGACGATCAGGTATACTACTGCGGGCAAGAATCCCTCAGAAGAAATGGAGTAGCCTTCATAGTCAATAAAAGAGTAGGAAAAGCAGTACTGGGATACAATCTCCAAAATTACAGAATGATCTCAGTTTGAATCCAAGGCAAACCATTCAACATCACAATAGTCCAAGTCTATGTCCCAACCACTGGTGCTGAAGAGGCTGAAGTTGACTGGTTCTATGAAGGCCTACAACACCTTCTAGAATTAACACCAAAAAATGATGTCCTTATCATCCTGGGGGATTGGAATGCTAAATAGGAAGACAAAAGATAACCGGAATAACAGGCAAGTTTGGCCTTGGAGTGCAAAATGAAGCAGGGCACAGACTGGTAGAATTTTGTCAAGAGAATACGATGGTCATAGCAAACACTCTTTTCCAACAACCCAAGAGACGACTCTACACATGGACATCACCAGACGGTCAACACAGAAATCAGATTGACTATGTGCTCTGCAGCCAAAGATGGAGAAGCTCTATACAGTCAGTAAAAACTAGACCAGGAGCTGAGTGTGGCTCAGATCATGAGCTTCTGGTTGCAAAATTTAGGCTTAAATTGAAGAAAGTAGGGAAAAGCACTAGGCCACTCAGGTATGACCTAAATCATATCCCTGATGAATATACAGTAGAGGTGACAAATAGATTTAACGAATTAGATCTGATAGACAGAATGCCTGAAGAACTATGGACAGAGGTTCGCAACATTGTACAAGAGGTAGCAACTAAAACCATCCCAAAGAAAAAGAAATGCAAGAAAGCAAAATGGCTGTCTGAGGAAGCTTTACAAATGGCTGAGGAAAGAAGGGAAGTGAAAGGCAAGGGAGAAGGAGAAAGATACACCCAATTGAATGCAGAATTCCAGAGAATAGCTAGAAGAGATAAGAATGCCTTCTTAAATGAACAATGCAAAGAAACAGAAGAAAACAATAGAATAGGGAGGACCAGAGATCTCTTCAAGAAAATTGGAGATATGAAGGGAACGTTTCATGCAAAGATGGGCATGATAAAGGACCAAAATGGCAGGGACCTAACAGAGGCAGAAGAGATTAAGAAGAGGTGGCAAGATTACACAGAAGAACTATTCAAGAAAGAGCTTAACATCCCTGATAACCACGATGGGGTGGCCACTGACCTCGAGCCAGACATCCTGGAATGTGAAGTCAAATGGGCCTTAGGAAGTCTGACCAACAACAAAGCTAGTGGAGGGGACAGTATTCCAGCTGAGCAATTCAAAATCTTAAAAGACGATGCAGTAAAAGTGCTACACTCAATATGCCAGCAAACTTGGAAAACTCAACAGTGGCCACAGGACTGGAAAAGGTCAGTTTACATTCCGATCCCAAAGAAGGACAATGCCAAAGAATATTCAAACTACCGCACTATTGCACTCATTTCACAGGCTAGCAAAGTTATGCTCAAAATCCTACAAGTTAGGCTCCAGCAGTATGTGGACCGAGAACTACCAGAAGTACAGGCAGGATTTCAAGAGGCAGAGGAACTAGAGATCAAATTGCCAACATACGCTGGATCATGGAGAAAGCTAGGGAGTTCCAGAAAAACATCTACTCCTGCTTCATTGACTACGCTAAAGTCTTTGATTGTGTGGATCACAACAAATTGTGGCAAGTTCTTCAAGAGATGGGAATCCCAGACCATCTTATTTGTATCTTGAGAAACCTATATGCAGGTGAAGAAGAAACAGTGAGAACTGGATAGGGAACCACCGATTGGTTCAAAATTGAGAAAGAAGTTCGGCAAGGCTGTATACTGTCGCCCTGCCTATTTAACTTATATGCAGAACACATCATGAGAAAGACGGGGCTAGATGAATCACAAGTTGGAATTAAGATTGGTGGGAGAACTATCAACAACCTCAGGGATGCAGATGATACCACTCTAATGGCAGAAAGTGAAGAGGAACTAAAGAGCCACTTGATGTGGGTGAAGGAGAGTGCAAAAATTGGCTTGAAACTCAACATTAAGAAAACTAAGATCATGGCATCTGGTCCTCTCACTCCCTGGCAAATAGATGGGGAAGAAATGGAGGTAGTGACAGATTTTATTTTCCTGGGCTCCAAGATCACCGCAGACGGGGACAGCAGCCAAGAAATTAAAAGACGCTTGCTCCTGGGGAGGAAAGCTATGGCAAATCTAGACAGCATACTAAAAAGCAGAGACATCACCCTGCCAACAAAAGTGCGTATAGTCAAGGCTATAGTTTTCCCAGTTGCAATGTATGGCTGTGAAAGTTGGACCATAAGGAAGACTGAGCACAAAAGGATTGAGGCCTTTGAATTGTGGTGCTGGAGGAGACTCCTGTGCGTCCCTTGGACTGCAAGGCGATCAAACCGGTCAGTCCTAGAGGAGATCAACCCTGACTGCTCCTTAGAAGGCCAGATGCTGAAGATGAAACTCAAATGCTTTGTCCACCTAATGAGAAGGAAGGACTCCCTGGAGAAGAGCCTAATGCTGGGAACAATAGATGGCAAAAGAAAAAGGGGACGGCAGAGGATGAGGTGGCTAGATGGAGTCACTGAAGCAGTTGGTGTGAGCTTAAGTGGACTCCAGGGGATGGTGGAGGACAGGAAGGCCTGGAGGAATGTTGTCCATGGGGTCGCGATGGGTCAGACACAACTTCACGACCAACAACAACAATTCAAAACCCAGGGTTCTATCCAACTGAGAATCTGTAGCAAGACACAAATGTTGCTGTTCATCAATGGTCCCATCCAACCTGACAGAGCGAGAGCAGTTTTGCCAGGAATGGGCAAACATTTGCAGGATCCAGATGTGTGAAGCTGATTGAGATTTCCTCAAGAGAAGACTTGTATCTGTAATTGTTGCCAAAGAGGCATCTACTCAGGGGGTGAATAATGATGCAACCAACAAGCACCACTTTGTTTCTGCTTACTTTTGTGACACAATAAAAATATTTTGCACCTTCCCCGCCCCCAAGTATTGAGTATCTCACCTACAGTGAAAGGTAACAGTGTCAATTAAATCCATTCCAATTCCAATTCAATTTTGTTGCATTTCAATGCAACAAAGTATGGCAAAGTGGGTGGATGGGAGAACACCTCTGCAAAGCACTTTGTTCTCTCCTCACCAGGCTTCATAACTGCTCTGCCCAAGAAAATCTCAAGTACTGAGCTGCTGTGACTGCATTTTAACATATCCTGAGATTCCAAATAAATCGGTTCCTAGCTTTTCTGAATGTCTGTTTCACTTTCGTCTGTTCACTAATACAGGGTGAGAATTTTTCCATTTTTTAAATACAGGTTTTAAATAACAACATAATATTCTAGAACAGGACATGATGTGATAACTTACTAAAACTTGCAACTTTCCTGTAATTAATTAGTGCTCTTTCACAATTCCTTGGAACATTGATTCCTAACCAGTACCGATAGCCCTGAAAAAGAAGATGGGAAGAAAGGGAGCAAGAAGAACAGGGGAACCAGAAAACTTATAATTGTCTTACCACTCAGGAGTTTAGAATTGGGAATATTCAAATATGTGATTTACATACCATAATCATTTGGGATATAAGATTTCCTCCAATACTTGCAAATGTGTAGTATACAAGTGCCTAAGTGGAGAATATGATTAAAAATCACGCCAGAAGCAAAAAGGACATATTAATACAGATCAATGATTTCAGTGACAATGTAGTAATGTTAGTATAGCACTATATTACCTTTGCTTGATTATATTCCATTCCTATTCCATATGATGACAAGAACCCTAATGCCTGTAGGACCAAATAAAAGCAAACATTCAGCCAATTCCTCCTGGTTTTGATCATCTATTTTTAACCGTTCTCTTAGACACAGTTATTGAAGTGGCAAAGTTTTCCTAAGTTGATTTTACCATGTCAATATTAAGCCTGAATGCACTCTTGTGTGAAGGTGACTGGTACATTTACTCTAGGACACTGTAGTGAAATGTAGGAAATGTACTGTGATAAATTGGTTTGGGTTTATACCACCTCAGACTCCTTGTGTATTTCTTTAATACAATTATTCGTATTATGCCTCTCAGGACAGAAATCCTTCCAAAGGTGGCTACAAGTAACATAAAGATATCAATAAAATCGGAGTAAACATGAAGTCACAACTGCCATTAAAATATAACTATTAATAGGGATGCCTCCCATAGGACAGTTGATAGTGGAAAGCCTTTAAAGGGTAGGAGGGCATTGAAATATGAAGAGGGAGCTGAAACAGGCTTTGAAATCGAATTTGTCTGCTGCATCCCACTTCTCACAAGCTTGTAATGGTGTAGCGGGAAGTGGGCAGAAATAACATGTGACTGGATGCTCTCCCATTAAAGAGAAAAAGGAAGAAGTTTCCCTGCTAGGTTTGTTTTGTTTTATGTGGATGGATAGAAAATCATCTAGGTCACTTGCAATCTGCTACATTCTAAGCACAGGTTTGCCACCAAGATGTCAACAAAGTGTCCTGACATGGTATATACTGGTTCTTACCATATGAGGAGCAGACCAAAGCAAAAGAGTGCCTCATGTGATACTAATTCAACAAGCACAATGCAAAAACAAGGCTTTAGTTCATGGCCGCCAACAGTAACCACTATGCATATGAAGAGGGGGGCGGGTGAGGAAGTGAGAGGTGGCTTCATGGATGGATCTATGAAACTGCAATGGCTTTACTTAAGATAGGCAGTGCATGATAAGCAATTTGCCTGCAGATATTTGGGTCTGAGGGGCTTCTCAATTTCTTTCCACATTTTCTCCAATTATGGTGGGCCTGAAGGAAGAGAAATATGTGCAATGGCATGCAAGTAGTAGCTGAGAAAAGCAAGCAAGCCTAGTATTGCCTTTGTGTTTATGGGTGAGAAAAGAATATAAAGTATCAATGGGAAGTTGCCAACTGGGTACCTGAAATGTGGAGGAAATGTCAGTAGCATGACAGATTCTATGTGTCTACCTAGTGAAACTATTCCAGACAAACTTTTTTTTAATGTGTTGTATTGTTATTATTTATGTATTTATGTATTCTTCGTGAGCCGCCCCGAGGTTTTGTTGCGATGGGGGAGGCATAGAAATGTTTTAATAAATAAATAAATAATAAACATGGAAGCTTGTTCCATCACTCTGCCACTGACAACCATCCACTTTAAAGCAGTGGTAAAGGTGGAACTAGCCACGGCACTGGGTACCACAATGCATACAGGTTGCCTGAATAGTGCAGCAGTAACTTCTGTAATTTCTCAGGATTGTGGAACTTGAGTGAAAATGGGAAACCTTTAACACATGTTAAATCAAGAGGAGTTTTGTTGTTGTTTATTGCATATTACTGTATGTGTGGAAACACAAGACTTTTCTCCAGACTTAGGTAATTATTATGACAATTCACTGGGAAAACTCAAGGCAAAAAACTTGGATTCTAGGGGAAGCGCAGCTACAACTTAAAAGAAAATTGCTACTATTCTGTGTATGCCCAGGATTGTTTCGGCCAATGTAGGCCAATGCTGAAGGGCAATCTTCTCTTCTGCACAATGATTAAAGGATCCTTGCCCTCTTTTGTATCTGGCCACTCTGTGCAATCTACTCTTGAGGAGGATATGCCACCCCATCCTCTTATACAGGGTTCTCCTGCAAAAAGAAAACTATTTCATCACTTTCACTAGAATGGCCCACTCACATTCAGGCCTTACCAGCTTACCTCTTAGGCAGGCTTTATACATCAAATATGGAATTACTTTTCTTTTCTGAGAGAATGTTTCTGTGCTCCAGCAGGAACTATGCAAGCAAGGGACTAAAGTGCTTGCCTGCATAAATGAATCTTGCAATATTTTAAAATCTACTCCAAGATGTGATGACATTTGACAAATGAAGTGTAAATCACCATTTCAAGCATCTGCTTGAACTTCCTAGATTTTTTTCTAATATCATGGTTGTATTGCTTTGTTTGAAAGTCATTTTCTTAAAATGCAGCTCTCAAAATGTGAGATGCACCTTAATATGGCCAAGGGATATTGAGAGTTATGGGAACTCATAAAATACAAGGGCAAAGTCAAAGAAGACTGTGCTTAAATAAGTAATGTTCATGAAGCTGTCATACTGTTCATCTCTTTGAATACTGAAACATAAATACATTATATGGACATCTCCCAGTCACATTAATACAATGTAATAAAACATTATATGAGCACACAGACGTGCCTGTACTCCCTTTCATGAATTCTTAGTTGGTGAATGATACAAACACACACAATTTTCAGATAGACTGTGTATGACATCTCCTTGAGGTACAGACATGTACTTCCATGTTTATCACAGATGCATCTAAATTTATTCCAGCACTTTTACATGTGAGGTCAGAGATGTATAAGAGATTCATAGTTTGATTATCATGCTGCAGAAAACAACATGAAAAGCAGAGGTCCATTTAATGATTAATTAAATGGTTAAAACTCATATGTCATTCCTCTCAAGTTGTTGTTGTTGTCGTCATTATCATCCTCCTCCTCACCATCATCATCATTTCTATATGCCCCACAGCACTGAAAACAGCATGTTGTCCATGTTATAAGAGTGGACTCCTATGGAAAAGAGGAGAAGCCACTATTCATTGTGACAACCCAGATTCAGGCTGGACATCAGGAAAAGCTTCCTCACTGTCAGAGCAATATAACAGTGGAACCAGCTGCCTGGAGAGGTGGTGGGCTCTCCCACACTAGAGACATTCAAAAAGGGGCTGGATGGCCATTTGAATGGGATGGTGTGACTTGGTGTTCTGTGACAGCAGGGGTTGGACCCGATGGTCTTCATGGCCCCTTCCAACTCTATCTATCTATCTATCTATCTATCTATCTATCTATCTATCTATCTATCTATCTAGAACATTTATATGCAGTCCTATTGCGAAAGCCTCAGGATGGCTTACATAAATGAAATAACATAAAATATAGCATGAATAAATTACAGACCCACACTGGCTGCAGTTAAAAACATATAAGAGACAATATTAAAACTTATTAAAATATTGCTGAAATAAAAAGGTCTTAACCTGGCGCCGAAAAACAAATAACAACAGCGCCAGGTGGATCTCTCTGGGGAGTGCATTCCATAGGTGGGGTGCCACCGCAGAGAAAGCCCACCTCCGGGTACTTTGCCTCCTAATATCTTTCATGAAGGGTTCCCGGAGGAGGGCCTCTGCTGCCGATCTCAGGGGGCGGGAGGGGAAATATGGAAGAAGGCGATCCTTTAGGTATCCAGGTCCCAAGCCATTAAGGGCTTTATGAGTAATAACCAGCACCTTGAATTGAGCCCGGACTTCAGTGGGAAGCCAGTGAAGTTGACAGAGGACTGGGGTTATATGAGAATAACGCCCAGTCCCTGTCAGTAACCTGGCTGCTCTGTTTTGCACCATCTGAAGTATTTGGACTGTCTTCAAGGGAAGTCCCACATAGACCGCGTTGCAGAAATCCAACTGGGAAGTAACCAATGCATGTGTCACTGTCGCTAGGCAATCTTCCTCCAGGTAGGGACGCAGCTGATAGATTAGCCAAAGCTGAAGGAAAGCATTCCTCGCCACCGCAGTCACTTGAGCTTCCAAGGACAGCTCCGGGTCGAGGAGCACTCCCAAGCTGTGGACCCTGTCCTTTAGAGGGAGTGCAACCCCATCCAGGGCAAGGTCCAGGCCACCTACCCAGGAGCTCGATCCACCCACCAACAGGACCTCCGTCTTGTCTGGATTAAGTTTCAGTTTATTGGCCCTCATCCAGCCCATTACCTTGGCCAGGCACCAGTTCAGTACAGCCACTGCCTCACCTGGATTGGTTGAAAAAGAGAGGTAGAGCTGGGTATCATTAGCATACTGATGATTCCGCAGCTCATACCTCCTGATGACCTCTCCCAGCAGTTTCTTGTAGATGTTGAATAGCAAGGGGGACAAAATGGAACCCTGTGGTATGCCATGGCATAACTGCCATGGAGCAGAGCCAAATTCCCCCAGCACCACCTTCTGGAATCAGCCGTCGAGATAGGAGCAGAACCACTGCCAAGCAGTGCCTCCTACTCCCAGTCCCGCCAGCCTATCCAGAAGGATACCATGGTCGATGGTATCGAAAGCCACTGAGAGGTCCAGGAGAACCAACAGGGACGCACTCCCCATGTCCTTCTCCCTGCACAGGTCATCATACAGGGCGACCAAGGCAGATTCAGTACCGTACCCGGGTCTGAAGCCGGACTGAAATGGGTCCAGATAATCAGTTTCATCCAAGAGTGCTTGGAGTTGTCCCGCCACCACCCGTTCAAACGCCTTGCCCAAAAACGGGATGTTGGCCACCAGTCTATAATTCTATGATTATGTGATTCATCCAATGCAACAGAGCAAGAGAGGCAATCCTCATTTTCTTACTCTTCCTGCTCTGCATTTTCACTAGATGTCTGTTTTCAGCAGTCTAACAATAGTATCTTAGAGAAGGAGGAAGAAGGCTGGAGTGGCTTCAGGATACCTTGAATCCTGGCCACTGATTCCAGCCTCCTCTCTTCCCCTTTGCAGCCCCAGTCCCTCCCTGGACTTTTTTCTTCTTCTCCAAGGTTGCTTTTTTGACCTTGGACAGCAGTTAAGCATGGTTCTTTCTGTGTCCACTACAAGAGGGTAGAGAAGGAGTTTGAAACTCCAACACCAAACCCTGAGGTCAGAGCACAGTCCTCCTTGGTGGTAGTAATCTCAAGTATCTTATGGAGCGCCATATGCTGTCTAGGACTACAGGATCACATCCTAATTCAGTTTTCCATACAGTACCACAGAAGCTGGAAGTGGCTGGTGCTGGTTTTTTTTTGTCACACAAAGTGACATTTTAATGAGTGGTTTATTTACAATAAAATTGTTTTCATATAGGTGACACTTATGCATATAAGTATATATAATATTATGTACAATAAATATACCTATAAATTACATACTTGTCATACATAAGATCAAGATGTAACATTAAAAGTTATCTCAAGCAACAAGAAATATTTCAGTTAGTTTGTTGCAGCTCAAATAGTTGTATGTTCTAAAAGTCTAAGCAAATGCTAAATACCTCATCATTTTCTACAGTGGAGGCACTGGCTTATAGCCACACTAAGTCAATCAAGTATTATTCCCATTGAAATCAGTGGGGCAGGTTACTTGGTTTCAATGGGACTAAAGGATGACTAGCTTAGTTTCAACTAGAACCATAACAGTATAAGAGTGTGAGGAGAGTTTTGTAATGATTTACTAAGTACACAATATGCTTGCATAACTTAATTTTCAGGCATTCTCTTATGTATAATTGGCTTTTTCTGTTATTTGATTCCATCATAGGGTTGTTTTATGATGTTTCATCTACACTAGACATGTGTGAAAATATAATCAGTTCCAGTAATTTCAGTAATAATAAGCTTAAAACATGTAATTTTGACTCCAGGGAAATACTAGCCACCTTCACAGTATCTTCAGAGGAGTCAGGATTGACCTGTAGTTTCACTGGTCATAGAACTTCTGGAGATGTTTTCTGAATACATCCAGTAGCCCTCTTCAAATCAGGCAGCTTAATGAACAATTAATTTTTGCTCCCCCACCTTGGCTCAAAGTACATCACATTTTAACTGCTTTTCAAATTATTTATGCACCGCTAAGTAGACAAATGCCTATTTAAAGCCTGAGCTAATTAAAGAACACATACAGTCTGGCCTTTATGAGACCCTTCTTCAGCTAAAATCTCATACAACGATATAGCTGCTTTTACATCCTGAGGACCGTTAAATCCAAATAGCATGTCAGCTGCCAAATTCTCCATAGCTTTCTGGCTCCCCATTTCTGCTGCCTTCATAAGGAACTGCTGGGCTCTGATACAGAGATACAAATTTCAGATTTAGTCAATCAGGCATTTAAGTCTCTCACACCTTCACATACAGTGTAACATCGACAGTGCCAGTGATAGTGCACCAACATGTTCCACTGCACAGGTACACAGCTGATATTGACCCATGATCTCGCTCCCCACATCATCCCAGTAACATTTGGTAAAAGGAAATATGAAATGGTTTCATCCTATTCAGTGTTTTTCTTCTTCATTTGCTGCTGCTTGAATGGCTGGGAAAACACTGAACATGTTGACATCATGCACTTCTTGTACCAAACACTGCAGTAAGGGAGATGTGGATTGGATTCAACCACATTTCCTGCTAAATGTTATAGACCCATTACTGGAAAGAGGCATTTAACTGGGATTAGTAGTACAGTGGCCTTTCTCAACCAGATGCCCTCCAGGTGTGCTGGATTACAATTCCCAGTATCCTCAGATAGCATGGCCATTAGCTGGGGTATGATGAGCATTGCAATCCAACGGCTAGGGAAGGCCATAGTAAAACCATATGGTAGTGACAGCATTGTTCTGAAACACATGAATTCAGAATGTGCTTAGAGCTACTTCACACAAGCAGATGCATGACTTCACAATGCAACTTTTACTTAGGATGTACATGTATTACAGATCTAATGCCATCAACAGATATTAAATATTTTGGAACAGAATTATTCCAATTCAGCTGCTGTCAGCATGAAGAGCTTTTCCTTTCCTGCTGTTCTGCTTCTTATCCCCTAGGTGGAGGTATGCTAGAAACGTGCAAATACACAAGCTGTCCTTTTGCTTTCAGAAATAATACCCCATTTTCTTTTTCTGCTACAAAAAGCAGGGTGGGGGAGGGGAGGGAAGGGGAGGACACTTAAACAAGAAAAGAAAAACTGGAAGAACATGATTTTGCCTAAAGAACCTGTAAACAACTGTAAGGGATCATGAACACACAAGAAATACCTCATGAAGAAAAGCTCCAAGTGCAGAAGGATCAGGTAATATACGTGCAGTCTTAATGCATTAATTCAGAACCCTTTGAGAATGAAAAGTATAACAATGGAAAGTATTTGGGTCTAGGGGATGTACTCTGAAAAAAGGAGGTATTGATCAAGGCAATGTCTACTGACTCATTTTGGATGCAACACAGGTCAACACAATCTGTTCACGTTTAGTTCCCCAACATGACTTTACTACACTAAGATCACGTATTTTGAATTTCATTCTGTTCAGCAAGTGGACCCAGATGGATAAACTCAAGGCAGAATGATGTCTCTCTTCTACAACCTTGAGTTCCCAGCCTTTTGTTGGCTCAACAACAAGCACAGGAGTGTGGGGCTTTTAGAGCAGGGCAGGGGCTTTAATGCTTCCAATTACTGTTTTAACCCTAAAAGCTCCCTCTGCCCCCAACAACATTTTGCTCCTGCTTCCTCTCAGCTAGGCTTGAAGAGGGGAGGCCATTCTAGCTGAGGGAAAGCCAAGCTCTTCACCAGCTTATTTCATTCGAACTGCTTGCTGTGTAGTTGAATGATACCAAAAGCCACACCTATATAACCTTGTTTCTGGGGTTGTGATGAATGTAGAATTCCTCTAGGATACTAGTGGTGGCAGTAGGGAGGGGTGGGCTCATGTAATTAATCCCCACCATAGATATTATGCAGCTTCCAAAGAGGGGCAAGACTTGGGAAATAAAAAACTTGAAACATACGCACTTTGTCTAGATTTAAGGCCTTCCATTCTCCCCTGCCTGTATACTGGGGCTGACACACAACCACAGGACTGACTTCTATTTGAGATCTAGTGACTCTGTCAAGAGATTACACATTGACCCCGAATGCTTTTCAGGACTTTTGTCAATCTGTTTATCAAGACCAGCTCCTCCCCATCCCATCTCCAACTTGAAGCTTCTCTCTCTGTTCATTCTATCTCTCCCCTCTTCCTTCCTTCCTCTGAGCGGGTGGGGTGTGGCTCTTCACTGCATCAAAAAAGAGAGCCTGCTCTTATACGCTCCAACATCTTGTTTTCAGTAGTTTAGGTTGGTGTGCACCTTCCTATTCCTGCAGATGTTGGGCCTAATGCACTTTCTCTTTTGTGTATCAACCAGGGACTTTAAAAAGGTGATATTGCTCTATGTGACCTTTCTCTTTCCTTCATTACCTGGGCTCCCCTGCCACAAGAAAGAAGAGTGAATTTGCTTGTGGAAATTTGCAAAGAAAGTCGCTGAAAATATAAATAGGAGGCCTTATAATGAGCAGTGTGCCGTGTTTGCATAGATGTACTGATTTACATCTCCTGTAGTGCAGTGTGAGCAAAACAGGGGAATGAACACTTACTTTTCCATTCCTTTTGTATGTTTAGAATGTTTCAGTATGTTGAGGCTTCTCTGATATAAATGATGGCCTTTACCCACTTTTTCTGCAGCCTCCTCTTCCACTAGAAATGTGACCAGAAAAACAGTTACTTGAAAACGTAGCATTGTAGATTTTCAGCCAATGATGTTTCAATCGAGTACTTGTAATAAGCCATGTTTCTGGGCTTTGTGTTCTCGATAGTCTCTATTCCAGTGTAGGCTAGAGTGGAATTTAAATGTACAATTCAAGTAAGATTTGCACATGAATTGAGGCACCTCTTCAAGCATGGCCCATTTTGTATAATGCAGTATGTGCTTACTAAAGATAGCTTGTACAGCAGAGCCCCATTAAGCATTTATGCATCCCTTTCATTGAAAACTCTAGGCCCTTAACGCACCCACCAACACACCCCCTTACGACAAGTGAAAAATTACAGTGTTTCTTCAGCCATAACAACAGGTAACACTTATGTTCTCAACACTTGGCAATGTCTAAGCAATTTCACAGCCCTTCACTTTTCCTCTTCTATCTCCTCTCAACATTCATTGCTCCTCTTGCTTGCATGCACACAACTTCCCCAGTACTGATGTCCATCAAACAGTTTCCGTAGAAACATATAGGTCAGATCAGGCTTTCTTCCCCAGTTGGCAATGACCCATATTTGCAACTCCGTTCTCTCTGGAACCCTCACTTCTTCCTCCATCCCAGCAGATTTGCCCTCAGTTTTTCAGTCACTCTAAGGGCCAAAACAGATGTGATACAAGAGATAATAACTATTTGATTTTTCCAATGTGATTTTTCCAATTTAATTTAACTTTCAAGCAACGATAGGGCTATCCTTTTTTTAAAGCATTGCTACTGATAGTGTTAGCACACACTCATCCACACAATTTCCCAGATATAAATTTCCTCCCCTCACAGCTACATTACAAAAAGGAGTCTATTTCTTCTTATTTGTTTGTTTAAACTTTTATATGCCATCCCTTATGGATGGCATCTCAGGACGGCTTACAATCGTCTTATGACTATAGTACATAAAAGAGTTGTACTTGTGGACTGTTTGTCTTATTGCGCTATGTGTATATTTTAATATGTATTAGTCATAGTTTTCTTATACAGTTGCCATTTTTGTTGTCACTCAAATGTTCTAAATCTGTAATTCTGTTGATGCTTTTCATAAGTTGGGAGAGGAGGAAGAATGTATTGTGTGTAATAGGTTTGTTTCTTCAGACTGCCAGGATTTTGGAAGTACCTTAATCCATCCCAGAATGTATAATAGGCTAGCAAATTAAGGGCCTGCGGCTTTATGCAAGGAAGGCACACCGAAGTAAAATGCCAATTTAGAATGGCAGAACTGGATGTCCATGGCATTTTGCGATGTCTGGTTTATTTGCACCTACTGTATATCCAGGCTGAGCATAAGTGGAGGTTCACAGCAGTAACACACCAACAGATACCATGCCTCCATTAGGTTACTAGGGAGGCCACCAGCACCATAAGATCCTGCAGAAAGCAGCTCATCTCTCTGCATGTCTCTTTCGGTATCACTCCAGAAGCTGCAGTTTTTCCACACACACAGCTTGAATGACCTTTTCTCCATGGGGATATCAGTAGCACACTTAAGCCTCGATTCCCAAATGGCTGCCCCCTTCTGGAGAAACATCTCCTTAATGAATGAATGGGTGCTTGAGCACTCTTCCAGAGCCCTCAAAATACTAATAGTCCTGCTGTTTCCATGAATTCCTTTCTGACCTCATGTGAGACTTACAATCAAGAGTAATACCACTGTAATAAGGGGCTTCTCCAAGGTCCTCTGAACTGAGCTCCAAACATACAATAAATCAGTGGGTATGGCAGGGTGGTTAGAGTGCTGGATGTAGATAGGGGAAATCCAGGTTCTAGTCTCCTCTCAGCCATAAGCTCACTGAGTGTAAAAAGTGGGCCAGTCTCTTGCACATTGCAGGCTGTTTGGTGGGATTCTGAACAGGAGGAAAAGAAGCAAGCCTTCGAAGCTTTCTTATCTTCAAATATTTTATTAATTATGTTGAAAGCAGATCTTCACGTCTTCTGCCACATGTATTTGTAAATATTCATTCAGTGACCATGTATTGGTATATGGGGACCACTTTGGCTTTTCACTTTGCTTGTGATAGATTTACTTTATTACAAGCATTATCTGCACAATTCATTTTGAACAGAAAAATCCTGCACCTTGCAGCATCCCCGACCAGCCATACTACTTAGGGAATGCTGAGAGTTGTACAGCTTTGAACATCAAAGGAACGCAGCCTGCGACTTTATTATTTCCTGTTTATCAAGAAAAACACTGTTTATGACTAGAGGCAGAATGTTCCTTAAGAAATTAATCTGAGAATTGGTACAGATTCCATCTAAAAATCAAGGATTAATCTGTTGGATGTGAAAGTTTTAATTTCTTTAGTCTTGGAGTAGGAATTTCAGAATTTTGTTCCATACCTGTGTACAGTATTCATAGGAAGCTGCCAGGGTTTCTAACAGGGGTACTTCCCAACTATATTTGGAGATACAGGGATTCAACCCAGCAGCAGCAATGCTAGGTATTGAAAAGGTCTGCAATGCAGACCCACAGAACAAAATAATTGTACACATTTACTAGTGTTAATTTACATACGTTCTAAAATCTCTCTGTTTATGTCTTTAATAGACTCTTTTTCCTCTATTTCTTTTTTTTTTTTTTAACGTGTATGGACAAGGCAAAGGAGGGGATTTGATTTCAGGAAAAAAATCATTTGGAAGATTCAAGGTGGTGGGCAACAGGATGTGAAACATGCGGCCAAAAAGTCAGCTAATCTAAAGGATCAGGTGCAACAGAGATAATCAAGGCCCTTGCATGTTTATTTTGGCAAATGCTCAAAGGCAGCCCAGGAGTGGGACAGATGAACTTCCAAAGATCTGTGGTTCTAGTTGAAAGATTCAGAGCTCCAGCCCTGAAGGCTGCCCTCTAACACATCCTCTGCCACCTGGAATTTTCTATATGCCATGCATATATTGAGCAAGTAAATTACTTGTTGGCCCTCCTGAAAGGCCAACAAGTAATTTAATGCTCCAGAGTTCTCAGGTACTGAGATTTATTCCTTACACTCAGATTAAAACCTCCGGTAGATATGTGTGGCTGCAATGCCATACAAACTGGCCTTCTTAAAGAGAATTATGCACCACCATGAGCTTGACGGGACTGTAGGTGGCTCAGTGGTTTAAACCTCTGTGCTGCTGGGCTGGTTGATTGAAAGGTTGCTGGTTCGAATCTGGACAACGGAGTGAGTTCCCACTGCTCCATCCCAGCTCCTGCCAACCTTGCAGTTTGAAAGCATGCAAATGCAAGTCGATAAAAAGGCACCACTTCGGTGGGAAGGTAACAGCATTCCGTACACCTCGGTGTTTAGTCATGCCGGCCACATTCATTTATTTATTTAGCAGAATTATATGCTGCCCTATTTGCCTAAGCCTTGGGGTGGCTTACAAATAAATAAATACTTGACCATGGAAACTCTGCAGACAAATGCTGGCTCCCTCAGCTAGGAAACGGAGATGAGCACTGCCCTCTAGAGTCAAGCATGACTGGACGTAAGGTCAAGGGGAAACCTTTACCTTTACGAGCTTGACAAGCGGGGCAAACCAACAAGTGGAGAGTTCACTGCAAATATGTCATAACAGTCTAGCAGCTGTTGTTAGGCACACAGGGACAGGCTGACAGAGTGAGCAAAATGATGGATGTAATACTGCAAGATGTCTAACCCCTGTTGTGCCCTTTCCATGTTCCGTAGTATTCCACATAGTAACTCTCTGTGGCTTAACCTTTTTGCATATAGAAATAGTAACTTTTATTGGCCATCATGTGATCATAAAATGTATTTTATAGTATGTTGAAAGGTATTCACTCTTTAAAACAGTTTAGCTGAAGATTAATAGTTTTTTTTAAAAAAAACTTAAAATGTAATGCTGTGCTGTAGCAAAGTCCTGTTATACCCAGAGCTACCATCTTGTTTTATTGATAGCCAGGAACCACAAAAAGATATATTAACATGTTATACAGTGGAATGGCTTTTACAGAAATATAATAGCAAATGTTTAATACGTTTTATGTAGCACTTGATTCTACATTTTGACAGTAGAATGCTAGATTTTGTAATCCAATTTGAGATTTATCATAAGAGTCCAACTTTCTGACAAAATGATTTAATGGCTAGTTTCCTGCGCAATCCTCTACTTCTATTATTCAGGGTCTGGAAATAATGTGGTTGCTATGCTGAGGAATGACTGCTGTCTCCAGTGTGTGCTGCACCAAGGAGAAAGGGGGCAGAAACTCACAAGAAATACAAAAAAGGCACACAGCCACAGCATCCATGAAAACGCCACTGCAGCCCAGCAATCAGGGACTGTGCCACTGAAGATGTTCACATGCTGTCCACATACTGCCATGGAATTCACCACAGTGGGGATGCTTCCCCTCACTGTGCGGCCCTGTATACATGCATCCCTGGAAGATGACACCATGGTGCATCCCCCCAGTCCCTAAGCCATCAATTCACTAACTACTGCAGTTCCTCAGGCATCCCTACAGCTACTGGTTTGAATCTCCTTAAGTTTCTCATAAGCATCAGTTTGGAATGCAACACACACAAAGAGGAGGTCGAAAAAATACACAGCATCTACAAAGCTCCCTAGCCTGCGGTCTGTTCAAAGCTCAGCACTGCGACAAGATTTCAAGATCCATTCAAGGATGAAAAATACTGGTGTACCAGGCAGCCATGGAGAGGCTGCCTGGTACACCTGGCTGCCTGGCCCGAGCACACTGTAAGGACAGCTATAAACACATACTGGCAGCAGTTCCCTGCAGTGGTTCACTCTCTAGGGTGCAGGTCAACAGCTGCACAAGGGCCCTTTCAAATTTGGGGGCAGTGGGGCCACAGTAGGGTGTACATACAGTCCCTGGCCAACCCTTGCTTGAAGGGATGGTGCTGGAAAGCAGGCAAGGGGAATTTGAGCCCTGCAGGAGACAAAAGGACAATCCACCTCTTTTGTGCCTGATAAAGAATGCTCAGGTGAGGCTGTTTGCAGAACCTTGAAGCCTCACCACAAGACGATCAGAGCAGCTTCCCAGGAGCCCAGTCACAGTAGCAGGGGCAACCAGTCAGGTCAGCCCCCTCATCCACAATCAAGTCATGCAGGTCTTATTCTGGGCTGACCTGGCATTCAGCAGCAGCACCAGACCTAAGGGGAGGCTTCCAGGAATCATCTAGTTGGAAGAAAAACCAGAAGGGGGATAGCTGTGAGGTATCTAACCCCTCTTCTCAACAGCTAGCTTGCTGATTCCCCCCAAAGCCATACCTCCACCTACCCCTGATAACACTAAAGGGGCACCCTCTTGCTCCCCAAAGTTACCCAGCCACATAATTAAAATGGACATAATAAAAGCATCAAAAACAAACTGGCTGCTACACTTCTAAGCTGATCAATAGCAATTGCTTTGAGACTGTCCTCTTCCCATTCCAACCAAAGCAGTCACCAAATGGGCATGAAACAGGTGATGTCCTTTGACACCATCCTTTGGACACTGCCTTGGTCATCTCTCCCTGAAGCAGCCACTGGTGATGGCTGTACTGCTGGAGCACAGCTGCTGCTTCTCCAGCCAGGGACAGGAGAATCTAATTAAAACAATCATAAAGCTAATGTCTTTAAAAGCCCCTTAAAGAACACATTTGAAATGGTGGTGGTGGTGGTCCCTAGTTCTACACTCCTACTCTATAAAAAGGCATAGTCCTACTCTAGAAAAGGTGAGGAGACTCAGGCACACCTGGGCCAGTTAGAAGGAGCTCCCTCTTCTGCATTATAGCCGGCCTAATGATTGATTCCACTTAAGGTATAGTCCTATTGTGGAAGTTGTACGGCATTTTTCTGCCTAAACATACACAGGATTGAAACTTTAAGTACATTACAAAAATTAATCATTTAATACCATGCAAACATACTTAATGAATGTTGATTCAGGGCGCTTAAAAACTTATGTGCCTGCTGCCGCCTAAATGCAGTTTTATGTCGAGAAGCATGATAACAATAAAATCAAACAAACCAATGATTGACAAAATGCAGACAGTTAATGGAGGACATGAATTCAAGCTTATCAAAATTGCCTCCCAGCAATTTATAGTTTTTATAAATTTGACATTGTCCTCATAGTGGCAAAAGAACACACAAATCAGTCAAATGGCAAGTTGTATGAAATATGGAAGTCAAGGGAATGGATCTGTTGGCACCAGATAATGTTCTGATATAAACAATGGAACTGGGGAAGCCAACACGAGTTACTTCACATTGTGCGTAATGCATTCCCTCCCTTGTCACAAATTATCAGTTTTGTTCTCCCTTCACTCCTTTTTGATGTGTGATGCACTTTATGAATGAGCCATTGTACGGAACGCCTGTGGCACAAGGCAGCTGCATCTCGCCCTTCTTGTACTCTGGACATGCTATTTTATTAGTCTGCTATTTGAATGCTCTCTAAAAGGATTGTGCTCTGGGGCTGCTTCCTTCCATTATGGTTTAACCACACAGGAGTGCCTCTTCAGTAATTTTCTACATCTGAAATGGTGCTGTCAGAAGGATTAACAAATGGGTACCATGGCTGCCACCATGTATCTTCCAGATCCTCCAACATCTAATGCTGTATCCAGCCTAGTCTGTACTATTTGTCAATCCCATGTTAAGGTTTCAGATATAAAAATTGCTTCTGCCTGAATTCCACTGTTATTAATTCTTTAAAACAGTTCTTAAGGTGAACTGACACGTTAGATGAAGCAAATGCACTACCAAATTATATATCTTCTACTCTGTTTCCCCCTGTAGGAAAAAGATAGAGTAATGGAATTGGATTTTCTACTCCACTCCACTATGCTACAACTTCAGCCTTCTTGGACTGCTTCAGCATTGCCTTCTTTAAAGCTTCATTGTCAAAGAAACTAGGCATTCTTCCTTATCTTCATCTGATTCAAGTGCACTTTCAAGAACAAGTTACACAGAGCAGCAGAGGAAACATTTTGTTCCTTTTGAATGCTCATTTTGGATGAATGAATCCAATGAATTACAACAGAGATGGTGGTGGCAGTAGCGGTTGCTTAAAAGGTAGTAAAAACTTTCCAGGTCAACAGTTGTTTCTCTTCTCCATTACAGCAGAATCAATCACACTTCACTGGTTTAAAGAAATTAATCACTTCATGTAATATTAGGCAAATTAAACTTGATGAGTGCTGATTCAGCAGTGCACTTCAAAATGAGTGCCTACTATAGAGTTTCTAAAATGCTTTGAATGTGGAGTGGGCATAATATCTTGGACTCAGGTGTTAGTGGCTGCTTGCATGTATTACAGTGGGGGTCGGAGAGAAGTCAAGATTCCTCAGTTTACCTTCTCTCTTGCTTTAGCAAGAGAGAATAAGATGAAATTGGGTCCCTTCAACTGTCCCCTCACTGTCAGCCTTTTTCAGATTCTTCCCTTCGACTGTTGCTAACAGCTTTGAATCCCTTTTCTGTCTTTACTGAGTAGTTTGAAAGAAATGCGTAAGAGGAAAGAAGGAAGCCTTATACATTATACAAATGCTCCCACTGCATATGGTGATCAGTTTTAATATGAGAGGCAATGCTGCAAAATGAAGGAACATTTGGTGCCAGTGACCAGTGTTGATTTTTAAAATATATATTTTGAGATGTACACATTTTTTTTTGTATTTATTGGGGCTCTTCTGCAGGTAGGGCAGTGATCTGAGACAGAGAAGCCACCAGCAGGCTTATCTGCTCAGATCACCCCTTCCAGAAGTTATTTGCTTATCAACATGTAGTTAGCCCCATAAATATGTGGAGCAAAACTGTAGTGCCTGTACTTTTCATAAGAAGGTTTTACAATCTGAATTGAATGTGTTCTTTGATCCGTAACTAAAATATGTATACATTATCAAGCAAAGTTCTGGACAAAATCTGTATCAGCTGTTTGTTGTGAATTGCCCAGAGATCAATGGCTATTGGGTAGTATAAATAAACACTGACCACTTAAATGTCAGACCTAGTTTCCTTAGTTTTGTCAGTGTCTCGTCCCTGAAGGTGTTTGCTCTTCAAGCTCCCACATGAACATAAGTAGCTAGCCACATTTTACCTTTCTTAAAAAATGCTGTCAAGTTAACAAGTGTATTTTTATGGGGTATTATTTTTCAGTGTAGGTTCAACTGACTTTTGATTTGCTTTCCTGTTATCATAAGCTTCCAAATCCAGGTGCCTTTTTTCTTTCTTCTGGATTGGGTCTTTTTATTGAATCTTAATGTATTTTAATGGATTTTTAAAAAAATGTTCTCAATGCTGTTTTATATATTGTGTTTTTTGTTTTTATATCCTGTTGTGTCCCACCCAGAGAGCTTCATCTATGAGTGATATAGAAATGTAAATAAAAATAATAGGTATTTATGGGGACATGGGGCAAAACCATCTTTTTATACTTTTGGTTAAGGTCTGAGTTGTAGCTGAGTGAAATAGGTTACCCTAAATGTTGTACCTGACTCCCCAGGATCCTGATAAAATAATATCTATCAGCTTGCTCAGGCTTCAGATAGGCATGACTCCTCTAGGCTTCAGATAGGCATGACACGGTCTACTCAGAAGTAGACTGACTGACTCCATGGGCTCACTCCAGTAAAATCAGCCGTAGCAAAACAAGAATATAATGGAGATCATTAACTCATCATGCTATCCCAACTTGGAACCCTCCAGATATTTTGACTATAACTCTCAGCATCCCCCAGACAGTATGACTGGGATAGCAAGAAAATTGGGAGAAATTGAAGTGCACTTACTGAAAATGTCAGAATATTACTCATATATATATGCACATACACCACCTGGAGAAGATAGGAAAATTTGAGCAAGTAGCAGATACTTAGAGTGCTTCCAGGCAGAAGCTCCTAACAATATCAACTAAAAGACACTGTGTGGCTATTCTGTCTTTTATTTTTTAATGAATTTTTTCTGCTAAGAAAAAAGACTGAAAGTGCAGCTAATTAAAATAGGAGTGCCTTCTGGATCCCTTCCCCCAACTCATTCTAGCAAATTTTTGTCAATGAGGCAGTGGGATTGCACAATACAAGCCTAATCAAGAAACATCATTATGCTTTGAACTGAACTATTTACCTTGCGATGAAAAGGAATCTTGCATTGTTAATCTTTTGCTCTTGTTCAGGGTTTCCTGAAAAATAATTTCGTATGTCATCTTTCAAAATGGGAAAAAAACTTGGGACAGTCTGTGTTCTAAAAACTGCCTGGTGGTACATAAATCCGATGATTGCTACTTTGGTACTCTCTAGATGTGCACAAGGTGGTGGTGGTGGGGGGGGTGGCACAGGATCAACACACAGATCACATTGGGCTTATCTTTGTAAAAGAAAAGTACATGATTAACCTGTTGGCTTAACTAGTACAGCAAAATCTTTCGGTAGTTAACTGAAGTATTGACATTAGACACACTGAAATGTGTGTTAACTGTTGCAAACGACAAATCAAGAAAACTCAAGGATTTAAATTGATCTTTAAATGGCTGCAGCAGAACTATGCTTTCTGCATGAAAGACTAAGTAACACTTAAGTGGTTTGAATTCTGGCTTATTACATACAACCCACATAGCTGTGAAATGTTACATAATGTCACTTGGGATTTTGTCATTTGAGATTTGTTTGTCCTGAGCATTTTTCCTCTACTTTTAACAAAAATAAATTATTTCACAATGCTTTGCTTTGTATTTCTCCTAAAATGTGTTCTACCTGTTTACACTCAAAATAATATCTAAGTAATTTGATTTGATTAATCTGAGCATTATAGGCATCTTTTATTCACAGTCAATGTTTTTATTTTATGGTTCATTCTGCAACAGCATCTCCTACTACCTCTAGAAAGGATTTTGCATTTAGAATATGAAACAGCTACTCAACAGCTATCTCCTCTATCACTGAGACTGTGAAAGTCAAAATCAACTTTGCTGTAGGCAGTAAAGCAGTGCTCAGAAGAAAAAAAAGGTACTGTGACCCCTGGAATGAAACAAGAATTTTTCAGAAGCAGTGTGGGGATGCACCAGCAGCATAGGTAATTACCCATGTGCTCACTGGTATGTTTAATGTATTGGCACAACCCAAAAGAAATAGGCAACATTCTTTATATTACAGTAAATGGATGGAAACTTATTGTGCCTTTTAATTGGCAGAACTGCTGTTGATACAATGAGTTCCCTTGTTGATTTCACTGATTTCTCTTCTCTCAGCAGCCTTTAAGTCCCTCAAGAAAATCTATGCCATAGTTGGGGGGACCCAACAGAGAACCATGGGAGGTGACAGGAGGAAAAATAAAACAGCAAAAATTGCCTCCCCTCTAGTAGAAGTTTCTGCTACATTAAAGATTTCTCCATGAATAACACTCTTTCTATATGTAAAAGGCTACAACTGGTAACAACTAAATATTTTCAAATATTAAGGTTAGTGGTACCTAGAGAGAGGCAATAGCACAGTGGTCAAAGTGACTAGAACAGAATGATCCGGAATCAGACTTTACTCAGTCACAAAGCTTAATGAGTTACCTCAGCCAGTTGTTATCTTTCAGATTAACCTGCCTCACATGAATATAAATTATTACTACACTGCATTTATATTCTGCCTTTTTCCCCTATTGTTAGGAACCCAAAGCTGCTTACATAGCTCCATTTCATCTTTGCAATTATAACCCTGTGAGGTTAGGCTGAGACTGAGTGACTGGCCCAAAGTCACCCAGTGATGGCCAAGTGGAGCTTAGAACCCAGATCACCCAGTTCCTCAGTTCAACTCTCCAAGAACTCAAAGCAGCTTATATCATTCTCCTCCTCCTGTTTTCAGTCTTATCCCCATTGAGAGTCTGTGACTGGCCCAGAGTCACCCAGTTGACTCTGTGGCTGAGCAGGGACTAAACCCAGATTACCTGAGTCCCAGTCCTGCACTCTTAACCACTACATCACATTGGCTCTCTATGACATCCTCTGTGCATGCCTGTATATAAATAACATAAGTACACAGCCTCTGTCTCTGTCTCACACACACTTGTAAAATCCTATTTGTGATTGACTAACTGCCTAACTAACGTATTTTAAGTATTAGATATTGCAAAATACTGTATCCCGTATGTTTGCAAATGCTGTTAATTACTTCAGGTAGACTTTGACTTCAACCTCTGACTTCTAAGTATAAGTCTCTTTTCTTTTGAATCATTTACTTTTTGTTTCCTTATCTGGGGATTCCTTCAGTGCTAGAATAAATTATTATGCTCCTATACTTGCTTATATAAAAACAACCCTGTGCTGTAAAATAATCAACTATTTGTATTATGTTAGAAAGCACAATTAAAATAACAGTTCATATAAAAGTAAAACTGTTTTTGAAATGGCAGTAATTTACCTCATTTGAAATGTTTCTTCTTTGATCGGGAAGACTTTCTTCTGTTTCTGAAAACAATTAAGACATCAGATAGAGTACAATATTTTACAAAATGCATTTAAAACATCATAAAAACAAAGGAAGCCATGTTGGTTTCTTTAAAAAATTCCAAAATCCACAAGAGGACAGTATCTTTAGTAAGGACTAAGAATAATGTTATGCTTTTTTGTGACAGTATGGCTGGTCCTAACAAAGGTATTGCTGGACTGTGGGTTTTAGATCTAAAAACACTATCTTTCTTCAGATTAAACTTTTGGCTGGGATTGACACCCCCTAGCCACCCTGGCAACAAAACCAGCTTTATGAGCTCAGGAAAGTTTGGGGCTTGCTGCTGCTGTTTTTTTATAAACAGTAGCCCTCTATTTTTCACAGAGAGGTGTTCTGTACTGACTGAAGAGAAGAATGTTGCAACATAGACATGGATTTTATAGAAGCTTCGCAGAGTCTTTATGCATCCTGAAATGTATCCTTGGTTCCAAAAAAAATACATGGGTCTTCTCAAAAAGAGTCCAACCCCAGTGAAAGGACTCAAACAAAAACAGCAACAGCAACCAGAGAAACCTGCTGCTCAGTGAGACTCAGGACATCACTGACACATCCTCAAGATGTTTCCATATAACAGCTGTGGGCAGCTTGTGACCCTTAACTTGTTTTGGCCTCCAATTCCCATCAGCCTAACTCCACCAGAGCTAGTGGAGAATGATTATTATTATTATTATTATTATTATTATTATTATTATTATTATTATAACATTTCTATGCCGCCCCTTGCCGAAACCTCGGGGCGGCTTACAACATGATAAAATACATTGAAATACAATAGTACATGATAAATTACCATTAAATATAACAATACAAAAAATACATTGATTTACAAATCAATGATCACAGGATCACAAATCAATGATCACAGGATCACAAATCAATGATCACAGGAGTTGTAGGCTAACTTGAAAGCCTCAAGCTCAGATGGCCACATACTATGCCCAGTAATGGCAAGAGGGGGGCAGCTATTAGAATGGTAAAATAATATAACAAAGCTACAGATTAGGAGCGTAAGTAGTTCCTCATATTGTACAGGTATTTATGAATTTAGTAAACCTGTATTACTTCTTTTAAAAATCCAGATTCTGGAACTCCCTTATGACTCTTCAGAGGCCTCCTTGCCTACACTGACAGATTCTGATGATTATAAGACCATGAAGCTTCATTTCAGCTTTTCAACATTACTGGAACAGGCATGTTTAACCTCAGCGTTGTAAGAACCATCAGTATATAAAATAAATAAATAAATAGCCATACTTGTTAGTCTTTTTTACCAAATAACATTATCATCTCAACTTGATCTGCTAGATTTACTCAAATTATTGCCTAAATTTTACTAAATGTATTCCTGCATAAAATTTTGCATATTTGCTTGACTTAGGCAATTTTTAGGTTGTCCTCTTTGGTAAGTGCAAGAAAAGATGTGAAGGAATAGTTGTGTGTTTCCTATAGCTTTATTATTCTAATCAATTTATCAGAGAAATTATTTTAGGTTCATCAGTTAACATACAACCTAAGCTTCAAGACAAAAGAGAGCTTCAAGACTTGCCCGTGGGCCCCATACTAATCTGTGTATGTTAACCCTTGGAAAATTGGAAAACTTCCAAAATTAACAGTAGATGTAGTTGTTGTAGGGGCCCCAGTACGCTGCTTTGCCCGGGGCCCATAATGCTGTTAAGATGGCCCTGTAGAGCACGTTGCAGAATTCAAGCCTAGAAATTACCAATACATGCACCACTGTTTTCAGGTGATTCTCTTCCAGGAAGGAACACAGCTGGTGAGAGCAGACAGTCTTGGCCACAGCTTCTATCTGAGCTGGCACCTGAAAGGCAGGGTCAACTAGCACCTCAAATTCTGAGCACTCTTTCAGGGGAAGTGTGACCCCATTTAGAACTGGTTGACACACCTCTAATCCTGAGACTTAGTTCCGATTAACAAGATCTTTCTATACCTGTTTATTCAGAAGTAAGTTCTACTGAGCTCAGTGGAGTCCACTGCCAGGTAAGTGGATATGAAATTGCAGTTTTATCTAACTTGAAATGCAAAAATTGCACTGACAGTGGTTTATGGTTGTGGCCAATTACTGATACAAAGTACTTGTGTATGCATGCATGCTTATGTGTATTAGTTTGCAGCTCATGTTTGAAAAGCAACTATGCAGTTATTTCTCTACAGGAGTGTACTCTTTTAAAATCATCCTTAAATTGTAATGTACTGTATTCTCAGCAAAAAGTGGACTCATGGAAGAAAGCAATTACCAAAGTAATTTCCAGAGTATAATGAAAACCTTTCCCTGAAAATAGTCATTTTGGTCTTGAAGTATACCAATGTAGCCATGCATGTTATTTTGTGCTGGTAAATTTCTAAAAATGAAAGAATAATCTACTTCCCCTCTCCAACTCATGTTCAAAATACACTTGGTAGTTTTGAATGTGTTTAGCAACTCCAAGAAAAATTGTTTCCTGTCCCATTACATTTTAAAACTAGCTTTTTACAGCATCTTCAGACTCACTATCAATGGCTACTTACTCAAACTGCAGAATACAAACATTCTTTACCTGACCAACTACAATGTGGTTACAGCCCTTTTCTCCAGCAGTGCATAGGATTTTGGGGGAGTGTGCTCTTTTTTCATTTTGGAAAAGAACAGCTCTATATGCTTCTCCCTTTAGATTTCAAGAAAATATTGGAATTTTTCTGCTATTGCTTCACAGTCAGATTTTATGCAGATTAGCTTGCGTGGCCATAGACAAGGTAATCTTCTTTGAAACATCAGGAGAAGGCTGTTTTCTGTTCACTTACTGGTCTGGGGTTTGCTGAGAGCTGTATGATGGTTTTCCTATCAATACACATATAGCATTGCACCCTGAGGATATAATTTTATACTCAAGGCCCACCAGCTGAGGGTTATGGATGTCCCATGCAATATCAAACAAACCAATGAAAAATACACTGCTGAAACAGTTTAGATAAAATATGCCTAGCAGAACACACCACTGAAGGGACTATCTCCTTCTTGCAACAAGAATGAGTTAAGCTATGTCTGTCTGTCCATTTGCAGAAATAAGCAATAGATGCACATGGAAGCAAGTACAGAGTCCATAAAGGGGGGATAGAGGAATGGAGCCTTCTATTGAGTATAGTGGGACTTCTGTCTCAGTAAATATGTATAGGATTTCTACAGTAATAAATGAATTAATATTTGGATATTTATAAACTGTCCTTTGTTTAAAAAAAGCTGTTAATATAACTGTAGCGATTGCATCTCCAAACACTGAGTTTTCATCTGCTATTTCTTATCCTTTTAGCAGTAATTTTAGGGACTTACTATGAGTAAACTTGGTTACTGAGAGGACTAATGCTCTGTGTTCAATAGGATTGCATCATTGTAACACAACCACATCCCAGCTTAGCACTAAGTTCCAAAGTAACTCAGGGAGATGCAGAGCTTTTCTACTCAGAGCTGTTAATACACTCTAACTGCTTTCAATTTCATCGCAGAGTTAAGATCAAACTGTGTTTCTTTTCTTACTTTTACAGGACATAATACTATCCAGGTACAAATACTCAAATGGGAAAAACATTTTAAGTTTCAGAAAGAGTACTGCAGTTTCCCTGCTCTAAAAATCTTACAAAAAATGCTCTTTAAAAACAGAAAAGAAACTGGTCAGGGCAACATCCAAAGGATGTAAACAATTGTGAGTTGGGAATAACAATAAATGCCTCATGTAGAAAAGCATTTACTCTCAAGTAAGTGAATAAAGGAGCATTTATTATTCTGTTTTGTATCAACATCCAAGGTATTCTTCACCATTCCTCTCTGAAAATGTTTGGATCCTGGCCTACCTTCTGATGCAAGTATTATTGTAGTTACATCATTCATTTAATGTCAACCCTACTTTCAACTCATTAAGGAAACCCTTCCTAGTAACTCAGAAGTCAGCTAAAATACTCAGACTAAAATACTCTGATGGCATCAAATAGCTTGTGGGATATTTCCATTGTTTAAAAGGTATCCTATGAATGTTTCCTCACAGATTATTTCAAAATAGTAAATTTAAGAATTCTATCAACAGATTTCTTGTATCCCAGGAAGAGGAGAATTATGCAAGCTGCTTTGAGTTCATTGGGGGGAATATGGGATATAAATCTAATAAACACAAGCAGTAAAATACAGAGCATTCTGAGAAACATAAAATTTACAAATGTGGCCATGAAGCTTTTCTTCCACTTGGAAAAGGTTTTATATTTTGATTATAGATAAATTAAACATACCATACCTGTATGGCATGTGAAAGAACCATTCTGTACTATAGAAATATGTGTTATTCCTTACAACTGTAGTCAAGCTTTGTGCCTCTATAATTGTGACTTTAGCAATTACTTTTGAAACATTTCATTAATTGTAATAGTAGGGTTTCCACATTTCCCATTAAAATCTATCTGCGCACACATAGACAGATGCACACCTAACAACATAATACAAAAATATTTAAGGTTAATTATATAATTGTTCATTTATTTTGTAAGCCGCCCGAGGCTTTTTGCGAAGGGGGCAGCATAGAAATGTTCTAAATAAATAAATAAAAATAAAAATAGTGTCTCAGAACATACACTTAAATGCAAAGTTAAGAAATATTTAAACCACTGAGCCGCTGGGCTGTTGATCAGAAGGTTGACAGTTCAAATCTGCATGATGGGGTGCATACCCACTGCTTTGTCCCAGCTCTTGCCTCCCCAGCAGTTCGACAGCGTGCAAATGCAAGTAGATAAATAGGTACTACTTGGGTGGAAAAGGTAACAGTGTTCCATGTGCCGTGGCATTTTTTCATGCCGGCCAAATGATCATGGAAGCATCTGCAGACAGCGCTGGCACTTCAGCTTACAAATGGAGATGAGCACCAGCCCCAGAGTCAGACACGTCTAGCATGCACGTGCGGGGGAACCTTTACCTTTACCATAGCCAAAGTTCTCTGGGGTATTTACAACAGTGTATAGAATGGAAAGATGAACACAATAGAAATACCACAAAAACAACATTATTAAAATAAATTTAAAATAGTCTTAAAAATACAGTAAAAAGGACCCTATGAAGGAAAAGAATCACCCGGATGATCCCCTCAGGCCCCTGGCTAACCAAGATCTTTCAAGACCTCTGCATAAAGGGCTCGTTTAGCTTGATGCCAAAAGATGTCAAGTTTAGCAACAGGTGAAGTACAGCAGGGAAGCTGCTCTATAGATGGAGGGCCACCACAGAGAAAGCCGTCTTGTTTATTGCCACCCTCTGCGCTTCCCTTGGAGAAAGGCCCCGGACTTTGAACACAGTGTCCTTACAGTTAGGAGAGGTGCTCTGACAGGTATTTTGGTCCTAAGCAGTGTAAGGCTTTAGAGCAGGGGTCCTCAAACTTTTTTACCAGGAGGCCAGTTGACAGGTGCCAGTGCTGGGCATGGGCCAGAAAGGTGGTGCTGGTGGGGCATGCGGGCTGGCGAGGGGGCGGGGCGCATGGGCACGGGGAGGTGAGGCACAGGCAGGCACGCACTGCGGGGGGAGGCGAGGCAGCGGCTTGCTCGCTTGGACATCGTTTTCTCCATGCAAACAAGCCACCGACTCCCCGCATACAGGGCGAGGCAAGCGGCGCGCATGGCAAGTCCAAAACCTCTGAGGTGGGCTGGATAAATGAAATGCATTCAAATTAACAGTCTCATCCCAGATTGCCTGGAATTGATTGGCAACTACCTTCTCTAGGATTTTGCTCGGGAATGGAATATTTCCTATTGCCCTAAAGTTATGCAGATCTTCTAGATCAAGGGAAGTTTTTTTCTGACAGAAAGCTACCTTCATTTAATGTTTGCTTGTTGGGCAACTGTTGAAGGCACTAACCATTGGTTGGTCTCAGAATGGCAACATTTAGGTAGGATAAGGGGAAATGTATTTTTAAAAGGGAAGAATTAACTAGAAACAGGTCTTTCTATTATGATGACTACCATTGAATATATTTGTTATTTCCTTTTTATTTTTCTCAGACTAAAGCATCATCATGAAAAAAACAGAATATTTCTTCATTTTTTAGCTGATCCATTCTAAGGAGTTTTCTGAAGAACTGGCAATAGACTTGATATTCCTATTTGCTTTTTTTTAAAAAAAGGATATAGTAATTTATTTACTCTGAGTAAATCTGAGAGCCTGTAAATCCTTAATGTACTGTTCAACCCTGAAATCAAATTTTACTAAATATTCTTTAAAACCATAAACTTCAAGATGTGAGATGGGCCTATTGTCAGCCTTAAAGAGGGTGGCCAGATGAAAAATGGAGACAGGGTTCTTGCACCTTTAAAAGGGGGGATTTCAGCATGGCAAGCTACATCTGCTAAAAATCCCTCCTCTATAAAACTATCAAATGCACAGGAGCTCTGTCTTCTTTTGCAGGTAGCCACTTTACCCAGAAGCTATGAGGAAAAAACAGTGACTGCTACCTAACCACCCTTAAGTATGAGCCCTTATTAGTCATGTACCTTTGCTTTTTGTGGGTACTTCCCCCACTCTCTCTCTCATGCATATCTCCAGAGTGAGAATAAAAGAAGAATGCTACAGCTAATGAGGTTCTTTGTTGTATCACAGTTAATGTGTCATTCTCTGTCTATCCTGCAATTCATTTAAGAATGTAAGAACATTAAAAGAGCTCCGCAGGATTAGACCAAAGGACCATCTAGTCCAGCATTCTGTTCATACAGTGGCCAGCTGGCTGCCCATGAAAAACCCACAAGCAGGGCATGACTGCAACAGCATCTTCTTTCCCATGTTCCCCACCTATTGATTTATGTGGGCAAAAGTTGCAAGTAATGGCAAGATATTATAAGAAATCTCCATTGCTGTTATGGACCAAGCAGCCACAACTAGCATGACTGACAGCTGAGAACTTCATCCTTTGTCACTGCTTTGTGCCTCAGTTCCTCAGATTCCCTTGCTGATTATATCAGTTTAAGCACAGCTATTTGCTATCCATCTTCAGCAGTGAAGACAAACAGAAACAAATAATTCAGCTTCTCTGCAATCCCCTTATTTGCCTTTAGTACTCCTTAAACTCTGTTGTTATCCTAGTCAGTTTTCTGCTTCTGATATATTCAAAGAATCCTTTATTGCTGGCCTGGATGTTGTTAGTGATATACTCTTTAAAATGCTTTCCCCCGACTCTTATGAACTGCTTGCATTTCCTTTGTATAAGCTTGTGCTCTCATTTGTTTTCCTTGTTTGGGCAAGACTTCAATTTCTGAAGGAAGCCTTCTTTTTTCTAATAGGTTCCATGGCTTGCTTGTTGATTGTGCAAGTAACTTTTCCAAATGTGTGATACACATTCTAGCTGTACATATGTTTTTGTGGTTTTCAATAACATTTTGAGTAAGCACTTTGAAGGGATTTAACCCTCTTGATACTTCCTTTCAACTTCCTTTTTAATGGTTTCCTTATTTTAGGGAAAATACCTGTTTTAAAGCTGAATTAGGCTGTGTTTTATTTCCTTGGCGATTTTCCACCAATATCTGATAGTACTGCGGTCACTATTCCAAATGGTTCAACAGCATATCTATTTTGTAGTAATTCCTAGAGAACACCACTCAGGATTAAACTTAGGGTCACCTTACCTCTGGTTGGTCTTATCAACTGTTCTTGAGAGTTGAGAGCACTGAGTTTAGAGCACTGAGAAATGTAGCCTCGTCATAAGAGGAACATGCATTTACCTAATCAGTGTGGGGGGAATTGAAGTCACCCATTATTACAAGACTTCCTTGCTTGAAGACCTCCCTAATTTTATTTTCCATCTCAAGATCACTCTGAGCATTCTGTTGTAGGAGATAACAGAATGTTCCTAGTACTATATTTATTTTGGAGCCCAGTTTTGTCACCCACAGTGCTTATGTGGAGGAGTCTGCCTCTTTTAGTTTTTCTAGTCTGCTCAACACCATGCCCTCTTTGACATTCAGAGCAACATATCGTACAAACAGCTCTTCCTCTAAATAGTTTCTTTCTTCTCTAATGATATTGTACAGAGAGTTTGAAAATTCTGCTTCAGCCAAACTGGAATGTGTGTTGATATTCTCATTTGGCATTTGGGCTGTCAACCTTGCAAATGAATTTGTTTAACTAGACTGAACAGAAAAATACCCAAAACCATTACAGTCCATTACATTATGATAAATCAGGCTCCAGTTCTAAAATTTGCACTAGTCTATCTCCCAGCAGTAATAGCATAATGATAGGCCAGGTTCACATGCCATGACAAACAATATTACATAGATTCCACTGTTGTGGATTTTTGCATACCTGTGCCTGAAAAAAAGATCTGGCTCAGCATGGTAACTCTCCTCCCATCTGCCTTATAGTTAAATGCAAAACATATATTGTTTTAATCAATTTATATTTGATCCTTCAGTGGCACTTTGTTGTTGTGTTTTCATCAGATGTTTTTATTGCATTTCTGTAATCTGCTTAGAAAGCCCTCAGACTAATTTAATGTGGAATATAAATTGAATAAATAAATATGAACCCATAAAGAAAATAAGGCCAGCCTAGCAACATGAAAGCAAATTTTAAATATAACAAAATTGTAGGCTGCCAATAGCTAGCCACTCAGTGTGTTTTGCAGCCTCTAAACCAGCTGTATGCACCTTGTGGCCCTCTAGATGGTTTTGTCTACAACGCCCATCTTCCTTTTTATTTGGCTAAGTTAGATAGGATTCATGGATGTTACATTAATGTACAGCATTATTATTACTCTGCTGAACAACAGAGAGAGGAAGACTGTGCCCTCCAGAAGTAAGTGGGATGTGATGACCTTCATTAGAGTGGATTGCAAAGCAATTTCTTGTTTTAAATCAATTTCATTCCATTCTTTTAAAAAAACAATTGTGAATTGAAGACCATAAATGAGAAGAAGAGGTAACTTTGCACTACTTGTTGGTTTAGATCCAGTTTAAGCTTACATGCCACATGAGTGTTCATGCAGATAACCATCCTTTCTCAACATCTATAATAGAAAAACAATGATAGATTTTTAAAACTAAACATGTTAAACAAATTGCTCAGCAAGAGGATGGGAGTGCATAGCACAGAATCATAATGCCCATCACTGAGATCTTCAGATGGGGCCTGGCTGCTACTCCCATTTTTATCTGAGGTGGTGGGGTAAGAGCAAGGCCTCTTCAGCACTGGCTTTTTCTTTTTAGAACTGCTTTCCAGGAAAGCTGATCAGAGCAGCTCTCTTCCTAATCTTCCCCAATATTTGCTAACTTGTTCACATCATAAGGCAAGGGCTCCCTTTCGGGTCAGAGGACACATTTAGAAATTTAAGAAACTACTATGGACACCACTACAACCTAACTCATTAGCTAGTCACATAAGGGATGCTGTGCAGGCATGGTTTGCCAAGAGCTAGGGAACGGAGAGAAAGCAAAGAAGAAAGATCAGTATGGATAGAGGTAGACTGGGTGGGCCAGGAACCAACTTTCTCCATTTCTCCCTCCCAGCATCTAGCCTATTTTTCTCCTTTGTCCATCCTTACCTTTCTTTCCCCTAAGCCTTGCTCTTTTTCTCCTCCATCCCTTCACCCAGCTGTTTCTACCCCTCTCAGCCTCCTGCTTAGCTATTTCTTTCCCTACTGTGTTTTTTTTTTTCTGTCTGCCATACAGCTCATTAGGAACAGGTTCAGGATCCGGAAGGAGAAACTGGCACCCTAACATTTTTCAATATCTTATTTATATTTTCTTTGTTAGCCGCCCTGAGGCTTCGGCAATGGGTGCAGCATAAAAATGTTATAAATAAATAAATAAAATAGAAATTTGTTGAAGGGGCAGGGAGTGAAGAACTAGGCACTGAGGGGACAAGGCAAACTGCTGCTCTTTGAACTGAGGAGAAAGGCATTTTACTGCAGCTGAGGTACTGCCATGAACAGCTTTAAGCTGGGTGCTTAACTATTGATTTAATTACTGAGTTCATTTAAGTGTGAACTGCTGTTATTGTTAATTGTTTTATTGATATTTCATTATTGTGATTTTTGCAAGCTGTCCTGAAGACCTAATGATCCACGTGATCAGGTACAGATAAACAAACAGTGCTCTCCAACAAGCAAACACATTGGTTAACTCTCAGACAATGCTATCCTATGTCTATTTTATTCAAAAGTCTTACTGAGTTTACCAGGGCTTATTTCTAAATAAGTAAGAGTAAGTTCCATTGACTTTAATGGGGTTTATTTCTGGGTTGATGTGTAAAAGATTGCATCATAATACAGGGATGTTTGTCGTACTTCTCTGGTATTTTATTGAATCTGAGACTCATCTACCTTGAAAGATCAGATAGGGAAGATTTCAGCTTTCAGAAATGAGGCTATTTATACTTAATGACTAGAATCTCATATTGAACATATGTGCAGAAGATTCAGGACAACATATTTGTCTCCACTGAACATGAGTGCAGGTCTGTAGTGCTTAACCCACAGAACTTGTTTGGTCAGAGCACATAAAAACTGAACATGTGCAGTAGTGTCAAAGATGACTTTTCAGTAGTATGCCCAACTATTTGAAAAGCTCTGATCTGCTCTCCAAACCTTGTTCACATGTTTTTAATTAAATGAAATTGGCAATGATATGGGCATATTTGTTAGAGTGCAATGCTACGCATCTTTAGTCAGAAAAATGTCCTACCATTCCCAGCATGCCCCAAAGTGCATGACTCAGTGAAGGAAGGGTGAGTGTTGTTTAAACAGGAAAAAAAAAACAGATGCACGAGATCGCGCTCCTGATTCTGTTTAGATGGTAGGGTTTTCTTAGAGGTAGGACACTTCTATTTGTAGAACTGCATGAAAGCCACCTGTAGAGTACTGTAGTTGGCAATGCCGTGTCTTTTTGATGTGTGGCCATGCAGTGGAAGAAGGATGTAACGTGTGTTAATGAGTGCTGAATTCCCCCTAGTCTGCCTCTCAGTGAGCAGTTGTTACTGTTGCTTTAAAGACTTTTCTTTACAGGCTGTTTGAATTTAGGCTCGTGTTGTGTTTTAATAAGGAAGAGGCAGAATACCAGATACCTACTATGCACGATGACCCAGGCGGGCATCAAGAGCAGCGCTACTAGCGGAGTTCTCATCTCAGCTAAGGGGTCCCTTCGCTGCCGGGACGTCCCCGAAGGGGCAGGCCCGGGCAAGGGCTTTTCCTAGCCTGCTGGGAAGCCCCCCCAGCTGCTTATGTGCCTCGGCGGGTAGCCAGGCACACCGTGCGCTCTCACGTCAGCGGGCACAACGCGGCGCATCACACAAACCCGGCAAAGGCGGGCTCGTCCCCGAGTGACACCGCCCCGCCTCCCTCTGCACCGCCTCCTCGCCCCCCCCCCCGTTCCGGCGAGGTTCAGCCCTGACGCGGTTACCTAGCAACGGTTCTCTTCACGGCCAGCCAATCATATCGCTCGAGCTCCCGCTGACCTACCACCCGGAAAAGCACCGTGTTCTCGGGCGGCGGGAGGAGAGTAGGAGCCGGAGCGCTCAAGGCCGGGATGGGTCAGCTTTGTTGTCCTTCCCTGCAGACGAGAAGTCTTCCGTCCCGCTTGGGGACCGCGAAGTGTTTTGGACTATACCCCAAATCTTCCTGACCACTGGTTGGGCCTGATGGGAGTTGTAATCCCAAAAACTGGGAGGCATAACCCCCCCATCAATCCCAGTATTTGGTCAGGAATGTTGGGAGCCGTCCTCCAAAACATCTGGAGGACACCAGGCTGGGGAGGGTTGCTGTCGATATTAGAGACCGCGTATCTTTTGAGCCTTAAAGTAGCAGGAGGGAAGCTCCAGATGCTTTTCGAGACACGGATAGGACAAGCACTTAAGCCTGCAGCCATATAATGGGTTCAGGTAGTTTTGGATCCCCTGGAAGATTTTTCGATGATTTGGAGTAGATCACAGCAGCAAGAAAATTGCTCTCCCCCCTCCCAAATTCCACTTTGGAATTAAGAAAGCTTGGTAACCAGGGGTGGAGTTTAAGTGCAAGGACTTGAGTTTAGTTCTGGTATTCAAAACAAATTCCAGGACTCGTAATTCTTTCATTCTGAAAAAAGTTATATCTTGCTCTGGTTGCTGAAGATCAGAATTCTATGTAATTCTAAATGTTACAACCTGATTAATAGCTCCTAAATAATGATAAATAAATGTATTCATAGATTACTATTTCTTGGTTTTCCTTGAACAGATTAAAACAGGTTTTTTTACCCTATGAAATGTGCTACCATAAGTTGCAGTGATGGTCATCATTTTGAATGGCTTGCTGTGTCTGTCTTTTAATAAACCCTGGTGATATACCAATTTCTGTGCTGTATCCTTTTGAACTCCAGGTGAGGTTCATATGATAGGCTGCTCCTTCATACAGTCAAAAAGGAAAAAAATGGGCTTGGCAAAGCATGTATGAAAAAGGCCTTTAGTTTATCCATCTTTCTGACATTCATCTTTCTCTGGAGATACTTCTTTTTTTGCAGGAAGTAATAGACAAATATGCCCTAATCATAAACCTCAAGGCTCAGAGACACCCCAATTAATCAGTGATGGCTAGCGCTTGTATAAACTAGGGAAGCAACTCTTCCCAAATACCAAGAAAGGCAAGGATGGGATAGCTAAACTAGTTGGAGCAAGGTTAGAGTGGAGCAAGAACATGCCACTCGAACAATAAGAGGAGCAGAGGGAGGGGGAATAGAATGTGTAATCAGCATTATAAAAGTTAGACATCTGTGCAGTTTGGGTGGGTGCTACACATAAGCCTTGCTTTGCTTGCTTGCGTGTAGTCTCTGTTATTCTTGGAATAAAGCTGCCTCCTTCCAAATAGCTCTCTCAGCTGGTCTGTTATTGGTCAAGCACACCAGGCAAACTCACTGCTTTATAAGGCTTCCCAGACTTGGGTAACAGGAAGAGTGGCAGAGGTGAGTTTTACCACCTCACCTCTCCTGTATTTTGGCTTGAACAGGCTTTGGAGGAGAGGTGGCTCAGAATTACTCATAGCCTGACTTCTCCACCTTCTCTCTTTCCTTGCCTACAGAATGCCCCCTTTCTCACACTCCAAGTTTTATTTTCCAACATTTTCTCCAACTTGGAAGGGGTTGCTATGCCATCCTATGGTTCTGAGGATGCACATCCAGGGGCCATAGGATTGCTATTTAAGGGTGCAGTCCTATGGCCTCCTGATACTGTTTACTGAGCTATAGGAATATTTGGAGCCCCAGCTCTCTGTCTTGCAGCTGCAGAGCTAGGATTCTGTTGAACCTTTGATTTGCTCCACTCACAGCCTGCAAGCAGAAAGAATGCCTAGATTAAGCGATGGACATGAAGTGTGGGGCAGCAGAAATTGCTGCTATGCCTTGTACCAGGTATTAGATGCATATAAGATTCTGAGTGTAGAGGGCATTGGATTGTGTTCTAAGTGTATTAGGATGGCTAGAAAAATCAACTGATTGTGAAACTGAAGATAGGAAGGACAGGCTTGATGCTTACTCCCCATGTGAACATGTAATTTACAAGGTGAAGATGGTGGTCAATAGGTGTCAAGGATGAAAAAACCTCTTGCATTGCAGTTTGTGGGTAATCAACAGCACCTGGAACATTCACAGAAGCAGCCAAACTAAAATTGTGTTTCATGATGTCAAACCAGCAACCAGTCCGGGATTGGAATGTGCACAATATGTTTCCACACAATGTGCCTGCAACCAAGTCTGTGCATGCATGTGGGGTAGAGAATCACAGATTGTTGTAAGTTTGGACAGGGAAAGGGTTCTAGAGACTTAAGGAACCTGGAGAACTGCTTAAATTGTTTAAACCTGCTGGCCAAGGCCATCATTATGTTGGGTAAGTTTTTTTTGTTTAGTCTCAAAGTCGTGCCTGACCCATCATGACCCCATGAACAACATTCCTCCAGGCTCTCCTGTCCTTCACCATCCCTCGGAGTCCATGCAAGCCCATGACCCACTGCCCCAGTGACTCCATCTAGCCAACTCATCCTCTGCCATCCCCTTCTTCTTTTGCTGTCATTAGGTAAGCTACAGGTGTTGAATTGCCATGGGAGTTAAATGATTAGACAATTGTTTATTGATACATAAGTTCTGCAAAGGGAAAAAACTGACTTGCCCCAGCCAAGGATGAGGTAATCCAGGTGTCTTTTAGTGAAGAGACTGCATTTTTAACTCAGAGGAGGAGTATGCTCCAAATTAAATTGGGCCCTGACATCATCCTAGGGCATGGCACATAAACTTTAGGCTTCTAGGATCAACTTTGTTTTTCACTATAAACCTAAAGTTCAGCTAAGTGCTGAATACTGATTCAACAAAACAAACAGAAGAAAAGGGGTATATGCTTAGTCCCAGAATTTATTTTCAGTGCCTGTATTGGTTCCCACACAAAGTTACTCTTGTTTTCCTTCAAGCTTTCTTGATTCTAGCAACCCAGTTGGGGTAGTGGTGGTGATTTCTGCTATTCTTAAATCACTGGGAACCAGGAACCCTTGGTGAGTTATGCCAAATCACCTGGCGATCTGGCAGTAAATACCACTCCACCTCCTACCCAACCTTGTCTTAGGGTTATGTCTACTAACCTGGATATCTAATGGGGGAACAGTGGACTTTGGCTGTCGAGTGCAATATTTAAGATGTGATTTATCTCATGCTCAATATGTAGATTAGTAAAGAAGTGCAAATATAAGTTGACAATTAAGCTAATCATCTCCTTTCAGAGGTAATCAAGCAAGAACCGTGTCTTCACCATTTTTGTCCGGTTGGAGAAACGGGGTAAATAAAAATATGTTTTGCTGCTCACTTATCTGTAAATAAAAACCCAGCATAGCAAACAAAATATTGAGCAAGAGCTTTTCTCCTCTATATTCTAGGTTTTTATTTGTACGGAGGTGAGTCTATGTTTGAATGTGCAGAACCTCTGAAATATGGTTGATAGTCCCCATGAGTTTACTACAGTGGTACAATCCTTAATGTTACCTCACCATAACAGCAAATAAGCATTTACCAGTAGACCCATCTGAAGAGAGATACTGAACAATCAGAATGGGCGTGGGCTCACTTTATGAAGTACAAACTCGAATCGCTGATGCATTATAATCTGAGCTCATGTAAACACCATATTCCCCTCTCCTAGAACTTCTTCCATCCAAGAGAGAATGACTTCATGCCTATACACACTTTCCTATGGCTTTATTTCTTGTGGGTTGCTGAGTGATTTGAACACACCTGTATACTTGTAGATCTGATTGCATTCATTATGATAGCGAGTAAAATATTCCGTACTACAGAGGCAGCCATGCGAATTGCTGTTATATATGAAGGGCATTGTATTTCTTTTAATAAAATAAAACCATCCAGACCTACTTAGGAAACAGATTCTTGTAATTGCAGGGATACAATTAAGTCATTACCAGACTAACTGGATGGTATGTGCATAATGCTAATGGTTCAGGAGTTGTCTCTCATCAAGAACTTTCTCCAAATTTGAACTAGAGGACTTCTGAGTTCCAAAATGTGTAACAAAGTCTGAGCGTTCATTGAGCACGTGCAGAGTGCATGCTTTACGCGGATGGTACAGCATATTCTTATAGAAATAACTGCTGGAGAGAAGACTCTGGAAGACTATCACGGTCTTCTTTAAGCCGAAACCTCATCTGCTCTTAAGTTGCTCGTGCATGAGGGCTCTTTGTGAGGAGGGACGGGATATAAATGCTCCAATACATACCTACTCAAAATTGAATCTAGTGTGCCCAGTGGAGGCTGGTTCCCAGGTAATTGGAGAACGACAGGGCAGCCTGACAGTACAATCGTAATCCGATTCCCCCCGAAGCAAGTTCTGCTATGTATTGTATGGTTCTGCAACTTAACTCTGATCACTTTGTAGGGCACACGTACACCCTGACTTGGGAGTGGACTTCCGAGTAAGTACCCAAAAGAGATCCGATTATCCCTCGCACAAGTTCAGCCCCAAAGGGCGTGAGTCTCGCCACCGCTCCCCTACAAACACCCAGGGAGCGCTGCCAGTTCGTTTTGCTGGCTTTCCTCGAGCGGGGCCTCGGCTCCCCCCGCCCTGCCAAGGCACGCTCTCCGTGCTTACTGTCCCTTTAAAAGCCTCCCCTCCTAGCCGCGGCTGCGGTTAGCTGGGGAGCGCAGGGGGCGGAGCGCGTCGCTGAGCGGCGGCCGGCGGGGCCAACGGGCGGCCGAAAGGGAGGCGGGAGCTGCGGGGGTGTCTGTCGGGTTAGAGCGAGGCGTGACCCAGTTGACGCGCGCTGTGAGCAGAGGGGAGTGAAGGGAGGCGGAGGTACACACAGCGGCTTCGGCGCCAGCTCCAGCCCTAGCTCTAGCAGCGCTGCCGCCGACCCCTCCGCCGCGGTGCTGTCGTCCGAGTCCCGCCGCCGGGTCAGCGTGCTTCTTCCGTCGCCTGTGAGCCTGGGGAACCTGCAGCTCAAAGCCGCCGCCAGCCACAGCACCATGTACCCCGGGAACAAACGGAAAAAGATCTGGAGGGAAGAGAAAGGTACTGCCCCCTCTGCCCGAGCGTCCTGCATCGATCCTCTCGCCCCCCGGCAGGAGAGTCAGTCGGGGCGGCCCCCATCCCAGCTTCCTTCAGGATAGGTGCAGGAGCGTGCAAAAGATGCTGCTCCCCCTCCCCGCGGTAGCTCAGGGCAATAGTAGTCAGTCCTCCGCTTTCTCCTTCCTGTTACCTCCGTCTTACCTTGGCAGGGCAGCAAAGCTCCTCCTCCTCTCGCCTCACCTCCCACGTCTCTTAGTGTGGTGTTTTTCTTTCAAACCCTCCCCCCCCCCCCCCATCCTTAGCTAACTGTTTCTCTCCCCTCTTCACGGGAGCAGTGCTGCTTCCTCGCGTTCCTTCAATGGGGAGTAAATAGGAGGGTACAAAATAGGCATAGCATCTGCTTCAGCTCCCGGAGGGACCCAAGTTATGGGGGTAGCAGTGAAATTATGAGGGGCCCGGGCTTGACATTTTGGTGCTACAGCCTTGTCAGGGGTTCCTGGATGAGTGGCTCTTTAACGTTAGCTTGTAATGTTAGACCTTATGCGTGGCCTGCTTGGGGATCCTATTTGATAGTACTGGTGCTCTCCTTTTTTCTTTGCTTCTCATATATATTTTTGGTACCCCTCTCCAATTCGAGAATTGGTACTCCTCCTCTTACATGGGTTCTGTGCACCATCTCTTTTCACTGCAGCCTTTACAGATATACTCTTTTTATGATTCTCTGAGGAGGGGTTATCCCACCTACTTTATGTACTTTCTGCTGGGTCATCCTTTCCCACCTTTGTCATTTTAGTATCTACAAAACAGAGCAAACTATGAAACTTATGTCCTACTCACTGTGAAGAAATGTAAGAAAACATGGTGTCTCTCAGCGCTCATTGTAATTGGTGTTGCAAATATAATCTAGAGTTTGGAAATGAAAGTATAAAGTGTCTCCTTCCTATTTCCTTGAAACTTTATTTTCTAATATCAAGCCCTTGAGACTGAAGTGGCAATTGTGGATAGAGGCTGACTGAGTCCTTTCCACTTCTTTCTCTCTGGTGCTGAAGCTATTACCATGGTGCCACTAATGCAGTGGTTGTGGAATTAGTGGGATGCTACAGGCCATTCTGTTGACATGAGTGTTAGTGTGTGTTATGCTTTAAAGAACTTGTTGTTTATGCCCTCAATATGAAAGTGTGTAAGGTAACCTCTGTTGACTACTGGACTAACTACTTCTGTGGAGAGCAACCTGGAAACTTACTGTGCTCAGGGTTCAAGTACTGTACTGGGACTGAGATTTGGATTCTAGTCCCTACCTGATCACAAAGCTCACTGGGCCCATCACTACTCTTAGCCTAACCTACCTCACAGGGTGGTTGTGAGGATAAGATCAAGGGGGAGGAGGATTATGTAAGCCTCCTCAAAGAAAAAAGGGTGGTATATTAACTACAATGTGTAAAATAAATTGGACACTTGAGGAGCATAGTCTCCAGCTGATGTTAATACCCTACTCTCAAGAACTGTGGTTATAAAAGGGTTGGGCCTATGAGTTAAAAACTACAGAGAAGCAAATAAAGTAAGGATGTTGGTTTGTACCCAACTCTGCTGATTAAAGTGTAAGTATTCATAGTATTGAAGTAATCAATGGGAACACAGTGCCCTTACTTTATTTAGAGTGTGTTAGTTTTGTTCTAATGGCATGTGTTGTAACTTGCAGGGATATTTTACCTTAAGGATCAGTGCATAATGGTAAAGGAAATGTCCCTACATTTTTAAACTATTGGCAATGTATAGTTTAGATCATAGTATTATACTCCATAGTATTAAAACTGTTTCTGTAACTACAGAGCTTGAAATTGCCTTCTTTGTGAACTTCATTTTGAGCAAAAGTACTCAGGTCTGCCCTGATTGTATATCTCATTTTGTCTGGATAAAGAGTTGCTCATCAGGCACATTCTATTACGCTTCTATGTAAACATGTGTAAGATCCTGCAGGTCTAGTTCAATATTAGCCTGATAGAAGATATATTTTTTCTGTGTATATCAACTGGAAAAACTGTTGTTCATATGGTGCAGCTTATACTGTATAATAAGCTTTGATCTTGTATGCCTCTGTATCTATGAAGCTGGACCAGGACATCTTGACAGCATCTTGTTTGAAATACTTTGAATTAATCTCACTTTGTTTTTACAGTACTCACTAGTATTGATGAAACTGTAGTAGAACTAAGGAGGTTGAAGAAATCTGTAATGGATTCAAGTGAGTTTAGGTTTCTATGAGTGAAACCCACAGGTTCTTCTGAAACTGGTGTTTTCTGAGCCATCCAGATTACCTGGACCTGTAAACTCTATTTTGCTTTCTGCAGTTGTATGCAAATTTAGTTGTACAAAAATATGGAAAATGAAGGCCCACCAAACAAAGCACAGTTCCTCCCATAGACTGACATCTGAAAACATTTTAGCCTGAGAGAATTTGTAGAAATGCACACTTTAGGGGCCACACATTCGTGTGACTGCACACTTTCCCTTATGACTGCGAATTTTGGAAACCCTATTCTGTCAGTGAGCAGATGACAAAATGAAAGATGCCTGACAATCCGTGAGAGACAGATGGAGTGGATTTAGCAATCTGTACATCCCTAAGTAGGACATATGAAGAAAAGCTTATAGTTAAGACTCCTGGTGGTGATGTGTTAATGAAGTTACTAGCAGTAAAAGTAGTTGTGTGGCTTTTCTCATAGCCAGAAGAAAACGAAGTAGCACCTACAGATTTGAAGTGGTACACTTGTGGTATGATAGCAAAACAAAAACAGAAAAACATTGAAATACTTGTTCTTCAGCTTCTCATGGTTTGTTGGATCACTTATAAGTGGCCTGGACTCTGCAGTGTTGCAAACTCTTGTGCCTCTGTTTGCTGTTAAGTCTGCTAAAGCTACAGCAGGCTAACACTTCACACCACATAAGTCTCATCTTCTCTGTGGATTATTGTATTTCTCTTGGGTTAAAACGTCTGAGGTTCAAATTCTGTGCTTATTTCTAAGAGTTGCAATGTGAAACTGTTCTCATTCTGTCCAACAGGACTTTGTTAACTTTTCCAGCTCAGGGTATTGGTAAAGCTGTGGAAAGCTTTTAAAAAATATTCCTGGTGAAAAGTTTAGACTCAGCAGTTACATCGAGGCGATCATACCTGCGATCCTGACATTCTTGCTGGGTGTTTCCAGACAGAGGGCTCCTTCTCTACCTGTCATTGTGCAGCTTTGCAAATAAGAACTTTAAGAATTATGGATGTTTCTCTTCAAGTGACAACCCATTTTGTTTTCCATATAGAGGGTAGTGTGAGGAGCTTATCCTATTGCTTTGAACCAATTGCTACATTTAGGACTTGATTCATATATGGGGACAATAGTACAAATGTACTTCATACTGCTACCACTGAAGCAGGGCAGGTGAATGTCACGTGTGCCTCCAGTAGGATTTCTTATATAGTAAAAACTTTTAGTGTTGCTGAACACTAAATCCTTTTAACATGATAACTTGTTAGTGCATGGATGCTACCTTTCAAAGTTATATTTCACTAGTGCTTGATTGTGTTGCTGATTGTAAGCCTCTCTGGGTCCTGTGTCAAAGCAATTAATAGTGACGCAAAACAAAGTAAGCTTTAAATGCGGTTCTGTGTTGCAAAGGAAATGGCAAGTGTCAGTTTGCAGTATATTTATAAAAAATGCTAGAAAAGAAGCCTAAGAAATAAATTAGCTATAATATCTCTGAAGGTTTGATTGGTAGGGAATGAAAGTGTCAATTAGAATATTAATTCTAAGTACAATGGTAACTGCTTTATGGTTGCCTTTTCTATAGTTTTGCATTCCTTTGCTTTTATGTGATGAACAGCTTTGAGCGTGGCATAATTTGCATAATAAAATTGCACTTAAAGGTGGCTCACTAGAAGACGACAACATTTTAAAATAAATATGCACTGATAAAACAATCCACATTAGTATGGGACTGTCAAAATAAATATGAAATGTAGTGCAAATAACTGCAAAAATAACTTACCTCATCCACGATAAAAAGTTGCACCTAGCAGCAACCCCTAAACATCCTGAAATTAGGGTAAGAATTAAGCAAATTCAGTCAAAATTGTATGTGAAATTTGCTTGTGTAACCTTAGCAAACTCTTTTCTATTGTGTCTGCCAAAAAACAGTACTCAGACTACCTAACTGTAGTTGTGACCTTGCTTTAGCTAAACCTTAATCTCTAATATGCACTAATTTGTTTCCTAAATAGAACGTTTGTTGAAGATGACACTGGAGGAGAGGCGTAAAGAGTATTTACGGGATTATGTTCCTCTGAAAGATATCCCAACATGGATGGAAGAAATGAAAAGCAAGGCTCAGAGTGATGGTGAGTCAATTCAGCTTGTATTTATGCTTAATAAGCAGAGTCCTATGTGTATAGAAGTCTTAAAAATTTTCTAATTCTTAATTGCGCTTTCCCTGCTAGATCTTGGAATGTAATCACTATGCTATGGAAAGCTGAGCCAAGGCAAGAGTTGAGGATTACCCTAATATTCTGCCAGGAACACTAAACTCTTCTCATTGCTGCATTGAATTTTACCCCCAGTGGAGTATCTTTTCCTTCATGGGAACTGCTGTTTTGCTTGGGCTTCTTGTTCTCAGTGGCTGATATCCACTGAGGTATACACAAAGGCTTGGTCCACCCAACATGTCTTTTGACATAGGACTTTTTTTATTTTTTATCTTCGATTTATATCCTGCCTTTTTCCTACAAAGGACTCAAGGCAGCTTACATTTCTCCTCCATCTTATCCCCACAACAACAACCCTGTGAGGTAGGTTGGGCTGAGAGTCTATGGCTGGCCCAAAGTCACCCAGCTGGTTCCATGGCTGAGTGGGGACTAGAACCCAGATCGTCTGAGTCCCAGTCGCATGCTCTTAACCACTACGCCGTGCTAACAATTAAAATGTATTGTACAGCTATTCCATATTTTCTTCCTTAATGGATTTTTTCTGCTAAGAAAAAATGGTGGGAAAATATGAGATAGCTATGAACAGAAGATAAAAATGTGGTCTGTGCCTTCATACAGTTCATTGAATGCAGTAATAAAAGCTTCATTTGGAAGCAGCCCCAGTGGGATTTATGAGTTTGAACATTACCAACTACTAGCTCTGAAAGTCCCTCCCCTTTCCACATGGGCTACTTGGAGGCCTGAGGGAATTGTTGAGGAGAAACAAGCCTAAAGCTGTGGTGGATTTGCCAAGCCACTAGTGTTCTTGTTTTTAAAAATCCTGGCCCATCATTCGACAGTATTCTTTGGTCCTCTACAGACCTCTCCTTTGTTATTAAGGAGAGAGAATTGATGTGAGCTCACTAACTAGAAATTTCAGAGCAATGGCAGAAAACATGTCAGCCCTGTTAGAGAATTTTATCATGCAATAATTCACCTAACACATAATAGCTAAAGATGTGTTCAAATGAGCTCTTCTGTGAGTACTGCTGAAATAAAGTGGCAAATTTTAGGCTACTCCCATTTGGATAATGGCATTTGGGGGAAGGAGCCTTTGGAATTAACCATTCGTGTTATAGCATTAGCTTCTATTTCCTCAGTGGACTGGGTATCTAAGGTATACAATTGGATTCATTGGCTTTCTCAAAACTATTGCTGCTTTTGATGTCCTTTCATGGGAATTCTTCAACGAGTCACTTCAGGGAGTAAATCAGAATGCCAGATAGACTTCAGCATTTAACTGCAGGTCAGATATGTTAAGAACAAGAACTTTAGAGCCTCTGGCTCTAAATCACGAATGCTTCCAGAGTTACATTGTTTTAGTAGTATGGGAAAGAATAAAATATTCTCTCTGCTCTCATCCAGTTACCCATATAATTTAAACTTGCAAGGAGATGGGCAGGTTGGTTACATTCATGCTTGATGCTAGAGCCTTTGTTTCTTTCTGAGAACAACTTTTGAGCAGTCTGCATATTGTCAAGTGTTTATTTGTTTATTTAATTTGCATGCTGCCCCCTTAGCCGTAGGCCCTCTGGGTGGCTCACAGTATAATAAATAGCATTTTAGTAAAAGTTAAACAATACCTTTCATTAAAATGATCATAGTATAAAATCAACCAATAAAATAACATCCAAAAATAATTGACAATTGATACATATTAAAATAGCATAAATAATTATACATACAAAAAGGTAGATCTGGCATTAAAATCAGGAAAAAATAAAATACATGCACAGAGGGAAATGCATTGCTTCCCAGAATGATACAGGGGTTTGAAAAGAGCACCTAATCTGAACATTGGTTTGAACATTTCACACTAAGGCTAAATGCTGACTACAGTGTGTGCTTGCATATGAAGTGGGCATCCATTGGAGTGAAAATTCCACTAAATTCCTGTTCTGAATTCCACTAAATTCCTGTTCTGTGAGACACAATAATTGCTAAGCTATTGATCGTTTTTCAGCTGTGACTGCACTCCTGAGTAAGGCCACTTAACGTTTGATTGGTATCAGTGGCAAAACGCTAAGTAAACAAACCTAAAGTCAGGGTAGAGAGAAAGGATAGATACTCATACAGGGAGCTGAGCTAAGCCTTCTTCACCTGAAAATGCCACTTATTAACTTGATATGAGCATCTGCAGTGAGCAACAGTTCAGAAAAGCAAGCTTGCTTGTTGTATGCTATTGTGTGTCCTAACTCCTAAGCAGAGTGTGAGAGGTGTTTGTCATGTTTTATCCTTATGGCTACAGGTGACTAAAGACAGATGCTCAGCAACTGTACCTTCTAAAACCTAAGCTGTAGTACAGAAGAAATTTATTCTTTGTGTTCATGCTTTTTTTTTTTAGTGATTTAATTACAAATGCTATGTTCCTGTTCTTAGATTCATTGTAATTGACTCTATTGGTGATTGTAAATCAAGTAGATACTTGGGCAGAATGAAAATCAGGGTGGAAGGAGGTATTATTTTTAGATGGTTTAGTTATATCTTTAATGAAAATAGTAATGAACTCCTCCATCTCCCTTTCTAGTTTCCCATCATGATTTAAATGTTGATCTTGGAGTATCCTAGCAACTGAACTTTTGAGTTATTTGTACTTGTGCTCTGTGTTAAAACTCTAGACCAAAAGGGTCAAGAAATAACTAAAAGTGAACTTACTTTTTTCTCAAAAGTTTATGCATATAATACTTAAGCCTGTAATAGTTTTCCTTTGTAAAAGGGTGATCTTTGCTTGTGTACTGCATTTTTATAGCATTTATAAGTGAAATAACTCTGTATGAAAACTACGCACGTTTTGCTTGCAAGCAGCTTCTCTCATAACACCTGGTCTTGAATCCTGCCAGTAGTACAGTGCTCCGTAGAAGTATTTGCCCTCTCCCTTCCATGTTTGTTGTGTTGTAACTTGGAACCAAAATGGTTTTGATTGGCATTGTTACCACTTCATAACAGCACTGTGAAGGTGTAAAATAGTTTTATTATGGCACCAAAGATAAATTAAACAGACTGGCACTTGAGGGTTTCACAGGTACTCACCCTTTTTGCTGTGACATACCTGAATACGCTCCAGTGCAACCCATTGCCTCCAAAGTCACTTTTGATAATCGTGTAGTTAAGTGGAATCCTCCTGTGTGCAGTTCCAGTATCACATGATGTCATTTTAAGTAAACTTTTTCTGGAGGGCTCCAGCATTTGTCAGAGAGCACATCTAAACAAAAACATCATGAACATTAAGAAGCTATTTTAAAAAAACCCTAACCAACCTGGTTCATTTATAAAAAAAAAAAAAAGAACACCCAAACCATGAACTGTTTAAGTCATTATTAGAAAATGGAAAGGATATGGCTGAACTGCAAGTCTCCCCAGAGAAGGCCATCCGCCAAAACTCAATGAAGAATAAGGAGAGAACATTAAGTAGAGATACAACTAAGAGACCAGTGGTAATGCTGGAGGAGATGGGGAGATTCACAACTGAGATGGGAAAAAATGTCCACGGACGATTATGATTTGGATGCTGCATTGTTGGGCTTTATGCAGGAGTGTGAAAGAAGAAAGTCATTCCTGAATCTCAGCCTGTTTGGAGTTTGCAAAAAGACATGGAAGGCACAGTAAATATGGAAAAGGTTCTTTGGTCTGAACAAAACAGAACTTCTTGGCCTTGCTGCGAAACTGTACCACTGTTTGGTATAGAACCAGCAGTGCTAATTGCCTCTCACAATTAGGTGTGGTGGTGGCAGCATCATGTTGTCAGGATGCTTCTCCTTAACCAAGACTGGGAAACTAGACTCAGGACAACAGTTGGCCTATATTGAAAATAAAATTGAGCTGAAACTTAAACTATGGGCTTAAGCCTGAATAGAAAGTGGGATAGCAAGCATTGATAGTTGCTTGATGTATAAAAGTTGCTGGGAAGTGAAAAAGAGTGTTTCTGCTTTGTACCCATTATGAATGAGTGTTCTGTACTGCTTCAGCAAGCCACATTTGCACGATCAGTCCAGATGTGTTACAATGTGTGAGGGCCTTCCTTTGCTTTTCCCTTGTCCATGTGCTGCCTTTCTCTCACTCAGACACATGGTTGAGTAGGGGAGATGCTGCCCCCAGGCATTCTGGCTTGTCAGGACATACTGGAGAGAATTTTGCTGTCTCAAATTGTATCCTGTGCTTCAGATGATAAAAGCGTAAAGGCGGCTTGAGCTTCAAGCTTCTTGCTTGGTTGCTCTGACAAGTTCAAATGCTCACTAACCCTTTCTTAATTTGCCTGCTGCTGCTTTCTTGAATACTTTTGCACATTCTGTACAATGCCTCTACTCTTTGACTTTTTTTTCATCTTCCATAAACCTTGCAGTGGGTGTTCTTGAAGTTATGGAGCTAGGTGTGGCTCAGCCCTGTCAGGAAGCTGAAGGGACCAACTTGTCTGTATGTGGGAACGTAGGAGGTTAAATCCAGCACTGCTGTTACACTGACAGAACAGGGAGGAAAGTGATGCCCCCTCCTACCTGAGCTTGCTCAAAATCTACTCCAGAGGATTGGCAAAGTCTTCAGAGCAGAGTTAGGGTATCACAGAGGCCGGGGAGGGGGGTGGAAAGGAAGAAATGGGGGGAAACCTTGTTGTGCTAAATTCAACAAATGCAATGTTGGATTTAACCCCAGGGGTGGAAGGAGCCCACTGATAAATTACTTTTGTTTGCATGCACCCTTTCTTGTTGGTATTGAACCAGACAGGTATGGATGGCCTCTGCCAAACATAAGCATAGGTGGCATTCTGACTTGCTCTGCCAGTCAACTTGAATATCTCTTCAAGCACAACTAGGAAAAGCAGTGCATACAAATGTAGCCTTCTAAAGGCACAATCTATATGCTCTCTGGATTGATTGCTTGTTATCAGGATAGAACTTGGAGTGCGTAGAATAGCTTCCTCATTTCTCATTCCTGTTCAAAAATTACTGTGGTCTTACAATTCACCATACTTTCAGAAAAACTGTTGTCTAGTTGCCTGGATCAGGGACTGTTTATCCATGGTTCACTTCAATATTATGCATTCTTACAGGCCACTTAACCTTTTCCCCTCTTTCAAACTGCTTATATTGACCTTTTCACGCAAACACTTGCTGTAATCAACTGTTGTTGCATCCACCACTCTTACTCCTAGGGTGGATTTTGGGTTTGGCCATAACACCTCCAAAGTCCAAGATGACAGCACAAGAAGGTGCCTGGTAGGTGCTGGAACTTTTGTTCTGAGGAAGAAGCAAACTTCTGGCTGTCATGAGAAAAAGAGGGGATGTCTTCATTATTCTTCCCCTCACTCCTTGGCTGTTCCACCTCTCTCTGTTATTCCAGGATAGGGTAGACAACTTGGTGCCTGCCAGATGTTTTGGATGATACTTATTTATTTGGAGTGCTTGTATGCGGCCCCATTCGCATAAGCCTCAGGGCGGCTTCCAATCAAATAATAATGTACAAAAATATACAGAATTGGAAACATCCCGGAGTTAGATAAAAGCAATAAATAATTTAACAATCAATTAAAATAACATTTAAATAAAAAGGTCTTGGCCTGGTGCCTCCCATTATCCCTAACCATCAGCTTTGGTGGCAGGCCTCATGGCAGTTGCAGTCTATAAGATCTGGAGAGCACCTGGCTGCCCATCCTTGTTCTAGGAGCGTGGTAAAAAGATAAAACTGCTGTTACTTAGGTGCCAGACAAAATATTTTCATTTAATCAGGAATTTTAAATTGTCCACACATTTTATTGTACAAGCTTTAATTACTTTTAGCTTCCTTGCCATCTTCTTGTATCTGTTAGGTAGGTGTGTTGTATGGTAAACTGAAGTCAGGACAAAGAGTGGAATAAAAATGTTTTTAATAAAAATAAAATGATCAAAATAAGGAAGAAGCAAATAATCCTTGAAGAGAACACCCTACTGGCCAAGGAAAGGACAGTGATGTGCTATAAGTTCATTTTCTGGTAGCATTTGATAGTTATATTTTTGAATTTGTTGCTTAGATAGTCCTGTGAGCAGCAGTGTAGTGGTTTTCCATTACAGGCAGTCCCTTAGCTATAAACATTCGAGTTACGAAAAACCAGAATTTATGAACAATCCTACTTATGAACATAAAGCCTATTAATTTTTTTAAAAATAACTGCAGGAAATTGTGATTACCATAGAAAGAGAGAGGGAGGAAGGGGAGCAAGGGTGGCCTCCCAGACAGGCCTTCCTACCCATTCAGAGAGAGAATTCTCTCTGGCATTTCCTTAGTGCAAAGAGGAGGTCCTGGTGAGTTGGAGGGGGGTGCCTAGAGAAATTCATGATTTTTCCACTTTCACAAGGGCCCTGTGCAGCTAACCACGAATGTAGAGTGCCTGCTCTATGTGATCTGACTTGCATACAAATTTGACTTAAACACGAGGGTCCATTTTCTCAGGAACGGAACTCCTTCATAACCCAGGGACTGACTGTGCTACTTGAATAGGTCATTCACTAAAATGTTTAAGGAAATCTGAAAAACTTGTTCTCCTGCAAAAGTTTCCCTCTGATTAGGACCCTGATTTTGAAGCAGAAAATCTTTCCTGCTGTTGACATTCAGTTACCTCTTCTAGAACTTTTACAGGGACTTTTATGTGGGTTTTCAACAGACGCTAAGAGTCCTGCTTCATTTAGTCTATCATCCTGTTCACACAGTGGCCAATCAACTCTCAATAGGGAATGGGCAGGCAGAACATGAAAGCAAGAGCACCCTTGCACTCAAGTTCCCCAGCAACTGGCTCCCATTGGCATAGTGCCTTTGGTATTAGAGGTGGCATGGAGCCATCAGGGTTAGTAGCCATTGATAGCCTTCTCCTCCATGAATCTGTCCAGTTCCCTTTTAAAGATGTCCAAACTTGTGCCCATCAGTACATCTTGAGGAAGTGAATTCCACAGTAATACTAGTTGCTCTGTGAAGAAGTACTTACTTAGCCATTCTAAATCTCCTAAGGTTTGGCATCATGGGTTATCCTGTTCTTGTACAAGAATATTTTATGCAGCCTTAATATTACAGAATACAAGTAATACTAAGGTAAACTAAGACTTAAACGTATCCAAAACATTATAAGATGATGCTAATAGCAGTTAACTGGTACATAATTGGATCTTGCCCCTGGAAAAAGGTAGTTGTGCTGGTCCATGAGAGAGAAAATCCAAAATCTAAAGTTGAACAATGCTTTTAACCAACATTCAAAATGAGTTAGGAAGTTTTCTAAAACTCTTCACCCCTAGGGGATGGGGGAAGACCCAGAATTAGAACTAGTAAAAGTGGAATTGGCAGATTAGTTTTCTATACAAGTTGAACGGAACATGCAGTCAATCCTTCTAGTGTTTTTGCATACGGTTATATTGACAGCCTTCTATTAAACTTGCTTAACAGCTCCAGACTATCAGCTTTATGTTTCTTCTTGGTAATATTTTTTTCAAAAATTCCTGAATTCTATGTTTTGACAGTAGAGGTCCTCATATGTGCTGCTGTTTTTGTTTTATTTTGTTTTACTGTTATGTGATTTCACTTCTTTAGTTAAAGGCTTACAGAATGGTTACATTCAAAGTATGTTAAAATAACACAAAGATTAGATATCACTCCAGTGGCACATGTATTATCCAGGAAGACATTTTCATGCAGTTGAGTTACTTAGAAGCAGAGTTGCTCTGTGTCCTTCACGATAAACATCTAATAACATTTACTTGGATGGAAAGCTATACTTGAGTGCAGGAAACAATAGGTAATATTATAAATCTTTCCCTGCTCATGTTAGTAATAGTAGGTCATTACCAAAAGTTTATTTTAGTCAGGAAAACTGAAAAAGCACAGCCCTGTACAAAAATTTGGCCTTGGTTCTCTCAAACATACTTATTTTCTTGATAAAAGGCTCCCTCTAGTGGTCTGTTTTGGAGAAAAACATAGATTTGTGCAAGAGTTCTGTGTAACACCTACCTGGGTTCACATTTTTTCAGCTTGTGCATGTTAGTTTTGCACAGTGCTTTTTTTTGTAAAAAAAAAAAAAAAAAAAAAGAAAGGTTCCGGAACTAATGTCGCCAGCAGTAAGCGCGTGACCACACACACCAATCCCAAGCCGAGCAGCGTCCCAAGCCGAGAGCAGCGCCCTCACTATCAGATAGCAGAGAGCAGACACAAAAGCAGCCTGCAGGCACTATGTTAATGATGTTTGCTGCTGATCTGCTACGATTCAAAATCACTTCGTAAAATCCATTGGAAAAAATGGTGCCGGAACGCCGTTCTGGTGTGTTCTATGACAAAAAAAAGCCCTGATTTTGCATAACCAGGATAATTTTGTGTGAGGTCTGAGGGACATCCAGATCAGCCAGCTTAGCAACCAACTTAAAACATTAGGCTGTGCCAGTAAAAGGCACAACTTCTTGTGGGTTTTTATTACAAAAACAACCCTCTGGAAAACAAAGACACTGGCAAGGTGTTAGAGCGGGTGGTGGCGGGACAACTCCAAGCACTCTAGGATGAAACTGATTATCTGGACCCATTTCAGTCCGGCTTCAGACCCGGGTACGGTACTGAATCTGCCTTGGTCGCCCTGTACAGGACCTGTGCAGGGAGAAGGACAGGGGGAGTGCGTCCCTGTTGGTTCTTCTGGACCTCTCAGTGGCTTTCGATTCCATCGACCATGGTATCCTTCTGGATAGGCTAGCGGGATTGGGGATCGGAGGCACTGCTTTGCAGTGGTTCCACTCCTATCTCAATGGCCGATTCCAGAAGGTGGTGCTTGGGGGACTATGGCTCTGTGCCATGGCAGCTATGCCATGGAGTACCGCAGGGGTCCATTTTGTCTCCTTTGCTGTTTAACATCTACATGAAACCGCTGGGAGAGGTCATCAGGAGGTGTGGGCTGTGGAATCATCAGTACGCTGATGATACCCAGCTCTACCTCTCGTTTTCCACTAATCCAGGTGAGGCAGTGGCTGTGCTGAACTGGTGCCTGGCTGAGGTAATGAGCTGGATGAGGGCCAATAAACTGAAGCTCAATCCAGACAAGACGGAGGTCCTGTTGGTTGGCGGATCGGGCTTCGGAGAGGGTGGATTTGACCTGGTCCTGAATGGGGTTGCACTCCCTCTTAGGGACAAGATCCGCAGCTTAGGAGTGCTCCTCAACCCGGAGCTTCATTGGAAGCTTAGGTGACAGCGGTGGCGAGGAGCGCTTTCCTTCAGCTTCAGCTGATTAATCAGCTGCGCCCCTACCTGGAGTACGACTGCCTGGCGATGGTGACACACGCGCTGGTGACTTCCCGCCTTGACTTCTGTAACGCGCTTTACGTGGGGCTTCCCTTGATTACGGTCCGGATACTTCAATTGGTTCAAAATAGAGCTGCCAGGTTGCTGATGGGGACGGGGCGTTATGTTCACATGACTCCAGTCCTCCGACAGCTTCACTAGCTTCCCATTGAAGTCCGGGCCCAATTCAAGGTGTTGGTGATGACCTATAAAGCCCTCAACGGCTTGGGTCCTGGTTACCTGAAGGAGCACTTACATCCATATATGCCCGGCCGCCCCTTGAGATCTGCGGGAGAGGCCCTTCTCCGGGAACCCTCCATGAAAGAAATTAGGAGGGTAGGTACTCGGAGGAGGGCTTTCTCTGCGGTGGCACCCAATCTATGGAATGTGCTCCCCAGAGAGGTCCGCCTGGCGCCGTCGTTATTTGTTTTTCGGCGCCAGGTGAAGACCTTTTTATTTTAACGTCATTTTAATTGTTAACAATATTTACTTATCTGGCCAGGGCGACTTCTTTTATATTGTTATTTATTTTATATTGTTAATTTTATATTGTTATTTTTGTATTTTATTGTATTGTGTTGTAAGCCGCCCCTAGGCTTCGGCAAGGGGCGGCATAGAAATGTTTTAATAAATAAATAAATAAATAAATTTCATCTGCTTCAATTTAGAATGGAATTCATTCTTCATTTGCCAGAACTGAGCTTCTCACATTTCTCTGTAAAAGATGAACAGGATAATTTAGAATACAGGGTATTCCCCCTATTGTAGCAGGTATGGGAGATCTTTACAGATCTTTATTTTTATTTGGGATATTTCTAGTCGTCCAATTGCTCTGGGTCTCTGGATGGCTCACAACAGAATAAATGCAACAATATAAATATAAATATCATAAATACCCCAAACTAAATAACCCACAACTGAAATAAAATAAATTAAAATCTATTAAACATTAAAATATTGGGTGAATAAAAAGGTCTTGACCTGACACCAAAAAACATATAATGACAGCACCAGGTGGGCCTCTCTAGGGAGCACATAGCTGGGGCGCCACTGCAGAGAAAGCCCTCTTCTGGGTATTCCGTCTCCTGATCTCCTTCAAGGAGGGTTCCCGGAGCAGGGCCTCTGCTGCTGATCTTAAGAGGTGGGAGGGCATGTAGGGAAAAAGATGATCCCAAGCCGTTTAGGGCTTTATAGGTCATAACTAGCACCTTGAATTGGGCCTGAACTTCAGTGGGAAGCCAGTGGAGCTGATGGAGGACTGGTGTTGTATGCGAGTAACAACTGGTCCCCAACATCATCCTGGCAGCTCTGTTTTGCACCATTTGAAGTATCCGGACTGTCTTCAAGGGTAGCCCCATGTAGAGCGTGTTACAATAGTCCAGCTGGGAGGTTACCAGTGCTTGTGTCACCATTGCTAGGCAGTTCTTGTCCAGGTAAGGATGCAGCTGATGGATCAGCCAAAGCTGAAGGAAAACGCTCCTCTCCACCACTGTCACATGGGCTTCCAGGGACAGTTCCAAGTCAAGGAGCACTCCTAAGCTGCAGACCCTGTTCTTTAGAGGGAGGACAACCCTGTCCAGGGCAGAGCTAAAGTCATTTATCTGGAAACCTGAAGCACCCCACCAAAAGGACCTCCGTCTTACCTGGATTGAGTTTCAGTTTATTGGCCCTCATCCAGTCTATTACCTCAGCCAAGCACTGGTTCAGGACAGCCACTGCCTCACCTGGATTAGTTGAAAAAGAGAGGTAGAGCTGGGTGTCATCAGCATACTGGTGGCTCCACAACCCAAACATCCTGATGACCTCTCCCAACGGTTTCATGTAGATGTTGAATAGCAAGGGGGACAAAATGGAACCCTGTGGCACTCCATGGCAGAGTTGCCATGGCGCCATAGTCCCCCAGGACCACCTTTTGGAATCGGCCAGCCAGGTAGGAGCAGAACCACTGCCAAGCAGAGCCTCCTACTCCTAACCCAACCAGCCTATGCAGAAGGATACCATGGTCAATGGTATCAAAAGCTGGTGAGAGGTCCAGGAGAACCAACAGGAACGCACTCCCCCTGTCCCTCTCCCTGCACAGGTCATCATCCAGGGCGACCAAGGCAGATTTAGTACCATAAGTGGGTCTGCAGCCAGACTGAAATGGGTCTCGATAATCAGTTTCATCCAAGAGTGCTTGGAGTTGTCCTGCCACCACCTGCTTCAACACCTTGCCCAAAAACATGATGTTGGCCACCGGTCTATAATTGGTGGCTCCACCTCTGGGTCCAGGGATGCTTTCTTTAGGACAGGCCTGATCACTGCCAGGGTGATCTAGACCTGGTCTTGGGACAGGAAGCCCTGTGAGGGAAATTGAAGCTCGATGAACCAGGGGGACTCCCCTTCCTTTCCCCTCCCAGGGCATGGCTGGTGTTGGATCAGATACCCAAGCAGGCACAGCTGAGTAAGGGCTACATCCCCCCCCCCCGCCCATGTCTCTGTAATGCAAGCCAGGTCGGCCCCCCCATCCACAATTAAATCATAGATGAGAGATGTTTTATTACGGACTGACCTGGCATTCAGCAACAGCACCATCAGGCCCAAGGGGCGGTTCATAAAGCTATCAGGAACCCTCCAGTGGGGGGAATAACCGTAAGTGGGGACAGATATCAAACATCTGTCCCACCTTCTGTGACGACATGTTATTCCCCCAATGCTGTATCTTCCCCTGTCCATTACCATCCCAATGGTGGTGCTCCCGCGCTCCCCAGGCAAATCTAATCAATTAAAACCAACAGTAAAATCAACTCAATCATGGAATAAATTAGTATTAAAATTATTAAGTTAAAACCCTCCAACTCACTTAACAACAAAAACAGAGAGTCCCTGGCCCAGCACAGCCCCACCGGCCCCAAACGGTTTAGTGCCCTTAGGCCGTTGCCCTTGACTGTGGCTGGCGAGTTAAGCGCTGCACCCCTCCCTCACAATCAGCCTCCGGTCCCATCACAGCTGCCACCCATACCAAGGGAGGAGGAGGGAGAGAGGGTGGGGCCCACGGAGGCCTCGCCAGCAGCAAGATGGAGAAGCTACAAGCAGCAGCAACAGCAGCATCCCCGGCCTTGCAGTGGCCTGTCAGCAGCAACAGCGGCAGCATCAGCAGGGTCCGTGGCATTGAGTCAGTCAGCGGGACGGAGGGCGGTGGTGGGGCCAGTCCTTCAGATACATCATTTAGTATATTAAACACTGTGCCTTGTAATATCTGTGAGAGACACCAAGCACTACAGACTTGCCCTCTCTGAAGCAAGTAATAGTGTCTGCTGTTCTTTTCTGCTGGGTTGTTGGTGTTTGTCCCCAGTCTCACCACAGGACCATCAATCCCGCTGGAACAGAACCCTGCATCTGCTCTTGTGTTTGCTTCCCTCAAACGCATGGCTTGCCCATACGTAACTATCCCCTTGCTTCTCTGTGTGGGATGATTTGCACTTACACTGTACTTTCCTTTATAAACATTTCCTGCAACATTTGCAATAGAAAGTCATGTTAATAGATCATTAAACAATTACACAGAGGTAATAGAAGTGATGTAGTGTATAGTTAAGAGACTGGGAAAAAGTTGGTGTCCTTTGTCCACCAGAGAGCATCAGCATAGGTGCCAGGCAAGCATAATTCATTTGAAATCCACCTGAAGCAGGAAGGCCTTCTTGACTATGACCATTTGTTCCTACTCTGTTGGGGAGGAGACACAAAGGAAGGCATCTGAAGATGGGCGAATTGAATGGACATTTTGTTCCTGTCACAGATAACCTAGGTTCTTGGCCAACTTAATACTACTTCATTGAGTGTGCATACTTCAAGTGATCAGCTTGAATGCGAACAGTTCATGCCCAGAATAACAGCATCTATTGCAGTTAGAATGAATACTTGCAATTAGAATGAAATTTCACAAAGGCTACATTTGTCAATATTGTATGTAGTCTGTTGCTGGCTGATAAGGACAGCAAGGCCCAATCGTTCTCCTGCACTTGGACTGTGTTCACAGAACACAACATGCAACTCTACACAGTTACCATGGTTTGCTGTCTTTTACCATGATCTACCTGACACATTTTTTTCTTGTTTTCCATCCTTCCTGCTCAGTCCCCCCACTGTTAGCATGCACCCCATCAGCCACTGTGTCTGAAATTCAGTCCCGTGCATCACTCCCTGCTTATGTTGCCTGCCTCTTCTCATTGGTTCACACACACAAGCCAGATGGCTAGAGCAGCTCCTGCAGTTGCCATTTGTTCCAGAGGATTATGTGGTAGTTGCCTACTATGACTGTGGAAGACATGATCCTGGATTCAGACAACACAACAAGCCATGGTGGTTCAGAAAAACCATACAACAATCTGTTGCCTGCTATCATAGTTTCTGAAGACCAGACTTACTGTTGCGCAATACTGTGACTGGGTTCAGACAATACAGCAGACCAACAATGGTAAAAACTGCCAAGCCTGTCATGTTGTCAGAACTCAGCCTCAGAGTTGTAGGATGGACTGAAGTTATCTTGGTAATTGTGTAGAAATCAATATGCTAAGAGTAGATGTATGGTGGTGGGGTGTTGAGCTTAATGCTTCTAAGAACTGCCTGTGCTGAACAGAAGCCAAATTGACAAGTATCAGCCCAGGCAGTTCCAAAAGTGGAGCAGAGATTTGTCCCTGTCCTCATGTAGAGGCAAAAGCCTTGCAAGAAGGAAGAATTGGGTGAGTTTGGGAGGCTGGACTGAAGGAGGAATTAGGGGCTCAGTGTTGCCCCATGAGAGTATAATATTGTAAGTTATATTGTATTGGAGTGAAATCAAGACTCTGCCCTTGGAGCCCAGGACAACGACTTAACCTCACAGCTGTCTTTGATAGAATTGAATTCTGGCCAATGATAACCCAGTGCCAAGAATTTTCAAGCCCCAGTAAGTAAACCATCTTGTGTATCAAAACATTGGCTTTTGTATCACTCATGCATGTGTATAATTTGTGATAAAGAATGTTGTGGATACACTCAACCGGGGAAAACGGAAAGCTAAATAAATGTGTAACTTTTGGCTTGGAGCCATGCCTCAGAACTTCAGATGCTCATATTCCACAGTTCACTAGTGCAACTGGGACTCTAATTATTAGATTACTGGCCCACTGTAGTACTTCCCTTTCTTTCTGTGATAGCAAGGGTCCCATACAGTCACTCTATACATACGCTTTTAACTCACCTACAGCATGAATAAAAATGAAATAAGAGAGGAGTAGAAATTTCAGTCCGGCTTCAGACCTGGGTTTGTACTGAATCTGCCTTGGTCGCCCTGTATGATGACCTGTGCAGGGAGAGAGACAGGGGGATTGCGTCCCTGTTGGTCCTCCTGGACCTCTCAGCGGCTTTTGATACCATCAACCATGGTGTCCTTCTGGATAGACTGGCTAGATTGGAAATAGGAGGCACTGCTTGGCAGTGGTTCCGCTCCTATCTCAATGGCTGATTCCAGAAGGTGGTGCTGGGGGACTATGGCTCTGCGCCATGGCAGCTATGCCGTGGAGTTCCGCAGGGTTCCATCTTGTCCCCCTTGCTATTTAACATCTACATGAAATCACTGGAAGAGGTCATCAGGAGGTGTGGGCTGCAGAATCGTCAGTATGCTGATGATACCCAGCTCTACCTCTCTTTTTCAACCGATCCAGGTGAGGCAGTGGCTGTGCTGAACCGGCTCCTGGCCAAGGTAATGGGCTGGATGAGGGCCAGTAAACTGAAACTTAATCCAGACAAGATGGAAGTCCTGTTGGTGGGTGAATCGAGCTCCTGAGTAGGTGGCCTGGACCTTGCCCTGGATGGGGTTGCACTCCCTCTAAAGGACAGGGTCTGCAGCTTGGCAGTGCTCCTCGACCCAGAGCTGTCCCTGGAAGCTCAGGTGACCACGGTAGCAAGGAGTGCTTTCCTTCAGCTTTGGCTAATCCATCAGCTGTGTCCCTACCTGGAGGAAGACTGCCTAGCGACAGTGACGCATGCATTGGTTACTTCCCAGTTGGATTTCTGTGACGCGCTCTACATGGGGCTGCCCCTGAAGACAGTCTGGATACTTCAGATGGTGCAAAACAGAGCAGCCAGGTTGCTGACAGGGACTGGGCATTATTCTCATATAACCCCAGTCCTCTACCAGCTTCACTGGCTCCCCATTGAAGTCCGGGCTCAATTCAAGGTGCTGGTTATTACCTATAAAGCCCTTAACGGCTTGGGACCTGGATACCTAAAGGAACGCCTTCTTCCATATTTCCCCTCCCGCCCCCTGAGATCGGCAGCAGAGGCCCTCCTCCGGGAACCCTCCATGAAAGATAATAGGAGGCAAAGTACCCGGAGGAGGGCTTTCTCTGCGGTGGCGCTCCATCTATGGAATGTGCTCCCCAGAGAGGTCCGCCTGGCGCCGTCGTTATTTGTTTTTTGGCGCCAGGTTAAGACCTTTTTATTCCAGTGATACTTTAATAAGTTTCAATATTGTCTTTTCTATGTTTTTAACTGCAGCCAGTGTGGGTCGGGAATTTATGTTGTATTTTATGCTGTAAGCCGTCCTGAGGCTTTTTGCAACAGGATGGCATATAAATATTTTAGATAGATAGATAGATAGATAGATAGACTTGGTCATCTTCCCTTGCCAGTTGAACAGCTGCAGTCTAATTAAGAAACAAAACCTTGCAGTAAAGAAAAGAACCTTTGGTTTCAAATGTTGTCTATCCCACTCAAAATGCAATACACCAACAATATGAAGAGTGTATAAATAGTTTTGTAAGTCTATTCTGTCCATGCTTTCTCAAATTATATAAAGATAGAAGTCTGAAAAAACACTTCTGAAGTCCAAACAAAAACTGTTTGCAATAATTGAACAGATTGAGCCTTCTCTTTGATGCATAAACCTTTCCATGCTGCTTTGAAGGTGCCAATTCCTATCCACCTACAACTTATTCAAGCAGATATACCCCTTTAATTGTAGTTGTGTCCAGTAGGGTATGCAATGAAGGCTGAATTGGCCCAAATCACACACATTGTTAAATGCATCATTGCTAGTTTTGAGTTTGGATTCAGCCTGTCATGAGTTGGTTCATTTAATTCTTCCTTCTGGGTTCAAAATCAAGACAGTCCTTTGAAGTGCTGTTCGTTCACTGAAATAGAATAGTTGGCAGAACAGTATGAACTCTACTGAGAGCGTTGCGGAAGAAGCATCTGCCCATGTAAAGAGCTGAATCCAAACTAGAAACTTCCCCTGTCCTTCCCTTTCAGGAAAGCTTCTGGCTTCACCCTCAGGGTGACACTTTCTGCTGGAGAACAAGTCAGTTTGAACAGCAGAGCCCCTCCTGCTGCATACCTCCTTTCTTCCAGTGCCTCCTTACTGGGTCAAGGACCAGGTCTTGGCTCTACTCCTCCACTCCTTCTGAAAATCCTCCCATTCCTTCCAAAGTAGCCTGCTTTTCATGTTGTGCCTGAGAAACTTCATTAGGTGACCTTGAAACTGTAAAGCCCTTGGCCCCATGCCTTGTTCCACTACCTCCTCAGAATCCAACGTAGGTCTGTCTGAACAGCCTGCATTGAGTGAGAGATAGGCCTACTCTCTACAGCTTTCACCATTTTGATCATGCACCCTCTAGTCAAGCTGATTGGAGGTCGTTCCATGACTTTGGAACCTGGACACTGGGAGTAATCATGGGCTAAACAACCCACAGGTTCCAGTAAAATTTGTTGTAGGTTAATTGTGGATTAACTAGCTCATAGCCCATAGCGCCTGGACCTCATGGAGCAACATCTCTGGAGCCTGATGGGAGGTTAGATAGCAGAGGCAGCTCACATTTGGCATGTTAATTAACACACAATTATATGCAGATTAGGTCATGGAGGCAGGCATATTCAGTCAATAAATATTTATTTGGATCAACCAAGTTGTCCTGTTGCAGTAAATAAAGCTATCACTAGTTTTGTTAAGTTACGGTGGGTATGTATTTATTTTTTGTCTCACTGTTTTTTTTTGTGAATAGATTTTTTGTGTTTTACACTGTGTGTATGCTTTTATTTTTGTAACCTGCCCAGGGAGACATGTGGCTAACAGGGTAGGCTAGAAATTTAATAAGTAAACTTCCATATAACCTACATAGGAGGATTGATGTATTGATGAAAACTGTAAAGCATTTTATACACTGGAATTGCCTTTGGAAAAGTATGCACAATTCCATAAATAAAATTGATTTGCAAATTATTATAATCCATATTTACTTATACACAGCTTTTTAAAAAGTTGATCAGAATATAATCTGTTTATAGGTAGAAAAACAGTGTTTTCTCCTTATTTGTTTACATTGCCATATTTGTTGTGTGTCAGTTAAACCAGAACACAAGATTGACCACAAACAGTAGGACAGATACTCGTATGTAAGCATTGCTTTTCCACTTTTCCATATCCACATCCACAAAAGGTTAGGACAATAAAGCTGGAGTAGGCACCTGGTGATTCTCTCTTGGTTATGCTGGTTAGGGTTAATGGGAGTTCTAGGCCTAAAACATCAGGAGGTTAACATAACATCCCCCTGTGGTAGAGTGTAGAGTAGGTTGTTTTGTAATGCAGTAAGCCCAGCTTCAGCCCGTTAGTCTTGATCTCTTGTATAGCTTATCTGAGCAATTGCTGCAGATACTGCATTTCTGCATCACTCGCATGTTGGGTGGAGGGTATGAGTCAAGAGCTAGAAAAGGCCCAGCGTGAGATAGCAGTAAAGAATTCTGGGGATTCTTGGGAAATGCAGATGTTACATTGGCTACCACAACTTACTAGGCCATTTTAATGGTGCACAATGAGACTGTGCCCTTGTAGTGTGCACTGCAGCACTAAGTAGAAATCCATTCAGTTGTTGTACTTGAAGTCTTTTTACCATTGTTCCAATACTCCTCCTTCCCCTGGCATGCACTTCATTCTCTACTCCCATTATGAACTCAGGTAGTAGTAGAAGACTGGGGCAAAAAGAGGGACCGGTTTCTTCTCACCTAAAGCCAGCACTGTTGAATTTCTTGTGGGACCTTCCTCTTGACAGCCCATTTGGGCAAAGATGGCAGCCAAAGGCACCCCTTATTCTACTCAAGGTTGACTCATATTCTATACATTTGTTTCACCATTAAGGAGGCCTAAATTTTTAAAATAAAGGGTAGCAGCAGCAGCTGCTGCTTTACAATTCTGGAATGAAAGAAGTGATGCAGCAGCAATGATGACTACTCTTGCACATGCCACAACTGCTTGAAAGTCCTCTGTCCTACCCAGGGCTTTTTTTGTCACCGAACGCACTGGAACGGTGTTCCAGCACCTTTTTTTCCAATGGATTTTACGAAGCAATTTTGAATCATAGCAGATCAGCAGCAAACATCATTAACATAGTGCCTGCAGGCTGCTTTTGTGTCTGCTCTCTGCTAGTGAGATAGTGAGGGTGCTGCTGCTGCTGCTCGGCTTGGGATTGGTGTGTGTGGTCGCGCAGCGCGCGGAGTATGTGTTCGAGGATAGGTTGGACATACATATGGTGGGCATGTCATGAGTGGAGCCAGCCGGAGTCGGGGGTTAGACTAAATGGCCCAGGAGGCCCCATCTGACTAGCGAGTTTCTATGTTCTGTGTTCTGATTTGTACTGTGCTGTAACTGATTAAGCTCTGACAAAAAGATTGTGCTTCTAAGTTCTTGTTTAAATCTTCTGGAGAGGAAAAGAGGGTGGGAGAGACCTGCTCACAAAAGCACCCACACCCGTGAATTGTTGTTTTCCCTATGCTCCACTAAAGTTAGCCACAGCTGATGTTTTCAAAAAAGTCGTAACATATTTGGAGTTCAATAAACAGTGATGCTTTCAATTGGGTGATGTGTTGAAGCTGTAGGAAAAGCCAGTCTGTTCTTGGAAACCTGTGTAGCAGGACTCCTTGTCATCAGTTTGTAGTTCCCACCAAAATACATTCATCGTACTATAGCTGAGACTATTTAATCTTTGTGAGAGATGCAGAGGCAGGGTGATAACTGGAATGTCTGGTGGAAAGGTGGGTGGAAGTTTGCTCCTCCAGCATCTCTCGTATTAGTCACCAGGAGCTGTGAGAGGTGGAAGCAGCAACAGTAGCCTAGGAAAAGTACCTGGCCCTGCAAAGGATGCCATTTGGCTGCTTCACCCATTTCTAGGCCAGAGTCGTTCTCTCTGTGATTTGCAGCCCAAAAGTTTGAAAGCCCAGTGCCACCTGGAACTCCTGTGGGCCAGGTGGAACTCCTCCCTCATATGTTACATCATTACAGTTTATATTAGTTATTTAGTTATTTTTGCTTTTGTCTGTTAATGTGTTTTTATTGTATTCTAAGCTGCTCTGAGAGCTCTGGTTCATAGGCAGGGTATAAATACCTGAAATAAATAAGTTGGTCATTGTCTTCAGAGAGAAAAATATATATGATAACACAATCACAACACCTGGAGATTATATTTTCCATTATTGTGCTTTGTTGAACTTCACAAAATTAGGCGAGGTGTGTGTTTTTATTTGTTTTTAAGTGGGGTGGAAAAATAGATAAAGCAGCCATATGTGTACACTGGAAATGATCACAAGGTGAACTGTAATATAACAGTGGTACCTCGGCTCACGAACACTCCAGTTCACGACCAGATCGGGTCATGAACAGACGTTTTGGGAAAAAATTGCCTCTGCTTGCGAACTCCGTATTGGGTGATGACCATGATTGTGGCCGTCTCCCCACCCCCCTGAGCACGATCGTGATCGTGGCCATCTTCCCCGCTCGTGGTTGCAGACAGAGGTTGCTGTGGTCACTTGCTGTGAAGCTTATTGAATAATGGCTCCAAAGAAAGTGCAGAGCAAGCATGGTGGTAAAATCATGCAGAGTGGTAATGAAGGTGACAAGAAAGTGCAGATTTTTTTTTGCCAAAATTGACCCTGCAGCTAAGAGACAAGAGAGGAAACCCCTGAAAGAGATCTCCCCAATGTCCTTATGGAGGGGGACTCTCCCTCCAAACAGTAACCCCCCTCCCGACCTAGGTTAGTGTTTTCCAATGTACTGTACTTTGTTACTTTGTTGTTCTTTGTCACTTTGTTTCAAATTTTTGTGATTAAAAAAATATTTACAGAACAGATTAACCTTATTTACATTGAACCTTATGGGGAAATTTGACTTGGCTCGCAACCAATTCAAGTCGTGACCAGAGTCATGGAACAGATTAAGTTCGTGAGCCGAGGTACCACTGTATTGGCAAACAATGCAAATGTAGTGATTATTGATTTTACCCAGTGTTAGATCTATTTAAAGGAGACTCACTGAAATAACACAGGATAGAACCCAAGGTAACCTAGAGAATCACATTAATTTCACTAGTCCTGATGTGCACAAATAACTAATGAAACTGATCCATTTTTTCAAAAAGCAAAACTGCTTTATTGTCATTGGACTCAACCAACCACCACTGACCTGCCCACCCATGACTGCTTTTATTGCTTAAAAGCTGCCTGCAATATGTGTCAGTGGCTATAGAGTGATGTAGTTCCCCCTGGTGGCTTGGTAGTTGAGACAGCAGGACTGCTGAACCTTGCAAGTCTGTAGCTGCTTGCAACCATTAGAACAGCTAGACCTGACAATCTGAATCATGAGCTTCCTAATGCCATGGCTAGTTTGTCTCTGAGACTTTGAAAATCCAGTAGACCAACTTTTCCCTACCATGCCAACTGAGAGATGCTGGAGTTGGAGGGCACCAGACTGGTGGAGCCTACAAAAGATACTTAATAATATAAGACTGTTTTGTATGCATATAGGCATTCAAAATTAATAATTGCATGCCACTAATATATTAGTTTGGTGATTAAAGTGTACAAATCAGTAGTCTTTTTTCTAATAGTTATAGCATTAATCTGATGCTGTGTTCTATTTTATTTTGTCTCATTATTAATCCATCCCAAGACCACAGTAAGGGACAGTCTAGAAAAGCTTTAAATAAATAAATCTTTTAAAAAAAACAGTACAAGCATTCTCTCATATACACTGTGGTTTTCATTTTCCATTGTGTGGTGCTACAGGTGTTGTGTGTATAAAACCATTTCCTTTTTCTTCCAGAAGAAAACACTAAAGAAGCTTTGCCAGTGCAGAAAAGTCTGAGTGAGAAAGTCTCCCTCTACAGAGGCGATATCACGGTGCTTGAGATTGATGCCATAGTTAATGCTGGTAGGTTCTGAAGTGTTACATGCAACATATTAAGTTTTAAACACGTGTTCAGCAAAACATACCTGGATAATGTGTATGTGCAGAACTGGATGTACTCATTGGTCACAAAATAGAAAGCTACTGTATTGCAGTATTGCAAATGGTGTGCCAAGAAAATCCATATGTTGAGAACATGAATTAAGCTAATGTAGAAAGATCTTGTCAATCTTCTTAATGCCTGTCAGTTTCTGTTGGTCAAGAGGAGGGCAGTGAACTGTACATGAGACTGGTCTACTACCTCTACTCCAGATTTGATTGCTACAGATTTCACTGGGCATTGCCAGGGTGCTTGTTTGGGAGCTGTGGCCAAGGCTTGTTGCAGTGGATAGCTTTTAGAAACTTTTCTTATTTGATGAAACAAGGTTTTAATAGCTGCTCACAAGGTTCAGCATTGTCATTTCCTTTGTTTGTTTTTCTAAATACGTATTTATGCATTCTCAATAATATTTATTTTTTATCCCTTCTGCTTTCTGGAAAAAGCTAAAGGAGATACCAATTTATTATAAATGAAGAAATCTTCAGTTTGTTTTCTTCATATATTTCATAATAATCAGACATAAGGAATAATCAATGCAATCTCAAATGTGGGGAAAAGGGGGGATATTGTGGCCCATGGCAGTGGGAATCATATCCACACTGCTGCACTACTAAGCTTCTATTTTTGCACCCATAAGGAAACTTAAATTTGGTTTAAGTGATCAAACAACCCATGGTTTGGTGCCACCACTTAATTCTGGATAACTTTGGTCAGGAAGAATGCCCTTGATGCCGTAACTCAAACCAAACATATAGTTTGCAAAACTGTGTGAAGCAATGATTTCTTTGGATAGCTTTGCACTACTTAAGGCAAGTGAATATACCAGGCCAATACCACACCAATTACAGTTAGTTCAGAGGCTGCAAGGGAAGAGACAGCGCTGTGGAGAAGAGCAAATGGGGAGTGAATGGGGACACATTTGTGAGCCAGGGAAGGAACAAGTACTTGCAAATGGTTTCATTTAGATTTAGACTTCTCAGGCACCATCATATTTTATTTAAAACTTTCGTACCTTGTCCAGCCACTGACATCTTGGGATGGCTTACAACAAGTTTAGATATTAGAAAAAATGATGCTGGTTGGACATGGTGGAAGTTGTAGACTTTTTTTTTATTTTGGAATACATTTGCATTGGGTTATGCCCTTAGTTCCCAAATTTATTGGTTTCTGCATATCTTTCCAATTATTATTGGGTGATTTCACCTCAAAGCTGATGGGCACTCAATCACCAGGGTTTGCTAGTAGAGGGCATTAGGTTATGTATGTGATGATTCTGCTTTTATGAACTATTTCTTGGCAGAGAAGAAATATGAAACATCTACTGTCTTTCTCATCAGACATTTTCAGACCATTGTGGTGACCTAGAACTCTGGTTATGTTGTCATTAATGCTTATAATTGTTCCAGTCCCTTAAAAGTAAGAGAAATGTAGAAACAGAGGAATTTGTTGTCTTGTTCACTTCAAGTTTCTAGTCCTTCAAGAGATATTATGTGTAATGGGTAACAGCAATCATGCTGCATTCAAAATTAGTCAGGATTTCCCAATCTCAAGTGTAGTTCATAGTGTTTCTTCAGTTGGAGAGGTGGTGGGAATTCTATGTACATATTAACCAAACTGTTAACGAGAGTAGCAGCAAAGCAAAAAGAATTCCTTTTCGTCTTCCTGTATCATCCACTACATAATCTCATAAATGTCTTTCTTCTCCTGTTTCTTGAATATGTTTTTGTGCCAACTGTGTGTCTTTTTTATTTGCTGAGTATCTCCAACTCAATTACTAAGCCATTCTTTAAAAAATGCATAGGGTCCCACCCACTTTGACTGACCATAGTGCTCCATGCCTAGTAGTTTTCTCTGGTCTCATTTTCACAATTATTACAGCCCATTTCATATCTGTAACAAAAGCCAGCCCACCAACACCTTAATAGAAATTTCCCTCTTGGGTTCCCTTGACCATTCCACACATCGTCCCTGCTTGTCTTGTAGCCCCTGTACTATATCCAGTGTTAGTCCTACTTGGATTAGACTCATTGGGATCAATGAGACCTGAGTGTGACTAACCTCAGATATAACTCCTTAGTCCCTGGTAGCTGTACTGTCTCCAGAAACTGTATGGATAGATCTGAAAGGTCTGCAGACTTCCACGGGGCTTTTTAGATACCCCTCTGCCTGCTGCCATTGCTTGACCCTGAGAAGCTGGGCTTGGGGTTTGGGAGCTTTCTAAACAGTGCAAGGCAATTCATCTGAGGTGTGTGTGTGTGTGTGTGAGGACACATCTTGCAGCCCTGTGTATGTGTACGCTCTCTATTCAAGGATTTTCTTAGATTCTGGCCATGGTGTTATAGTATATCTAGGTGACAGCAAATACCTAATACAGGCTGAGCTCCCACCTCTGTGTTCCTTCTACCAGAACCGAATGCTCTATCCTCTGCTCCCTGATTTTTCAGGGAGTTTTATTGCTTCACTTCTTATGGAGCTATCCATAACCAATAAACATGGAGCAGGTAAGAGCTGCTCTACTAAATGTATCCTCATTCCTTGCTCCAAAGGTTTATCCTTACCTCCTAGATAGTGGAAAACAATGTAAATCTTATTTGAGAACCAATATGCTTTCCTTGGCCCATTTCTTCTCAATGGTAGGTCACACTGAAAAACAGAAAAGTAACTTTCCTCACCTTTACAATTCTGAATCTATGGGGTGCGAGTCATTCACTTGAGTCCTGCTTTCTTATTGGCTCCTGTGCACTGAGATAATGAAGACAGATCACTCTTGTTGGGCAGCTGTAGTTGCAAGAATTGAAGCTTCATGGCAGGTAAATCACTTGGAAGCTACAGTGTGAATTCTAATTTGCTTTCCTGATGAGGATTCATTTCACATCTTCAATAATAATGATGGTAGTTGGCATAGGTATAAACTTTGAACAGTGTTACCTGAAACATTTATTGTATATAATATATGCTGTGTTTCCCAAAAATACACTAACGGTGCAGTTGTATGCCATGCCTGTTTGGATGTAAGTTCAAGGCTTACTTCCATCATTATAACCTAAAGGTTTCATGTGAAAAACAATTTTAATACTGCTTTGTAAAATTCAGCTAGTGAAAAGAAAGGATTATGATAATTCGTTGAGTAACTCTACTGTTGACACAGCACTTTTAAAACAGCACCCTTATTATTAAACTGGATAGGGCAGAAAGTTTTACTGCTTCACCGTTTCTACTGTTTCCGTTGACCTTCGAGGACTTTCTGGTTTGGTTTGTTGCATTTTAATTTTATGAAGTGTCACATCCCTGTCAAGCCAAAAATTAAACTTCAAGGTAGAGGTAGGGTGTTCATATATTGGAATTGTGAACTGAATATATTAGCCATGAATTATGTTTAAATGAATGTGTTAGTATAGTCTGTTGACTAACTGAGCTACACCCTCCCACATGAACAGCTTGTTAATGCGTAATCAGTCACTGAAGTTGCCATGAATCTAGAGCTTAATGAACAGGTGAGGGGAAAGGAGGCATTTAAATCTGAAATTGATCTGACAGCCTATCACTGATTGCTAATCCATTTCATTTGGCAACTTAATTTATCACACAGTTAAAATTTTCTTCTTGTAGCTTTCTGGGAGGAAATTAATTCAGAAGCATGCCCAATAATGTTGGGTTGAGCTGGCCTATTGAAATATTGCATCAGTGTTGAAGAGTGAAAGGCTGTGTGGGAGAGATGGAGTAAGAATGCACACTCATAAAGGTGCATGTGTGCATGTGCACATAGCACAAGTCTTACTCAATTGGCCAAGCTGTTTCCAATGCCTCCCCTCAGCTCTGCCCACCCAAAGCTGCTTCTTTCTGCTTTGCCTATGGAAACCTGTCCTGTCACTATGATGATGAAGAGGAATGTTCACTGTCAGAGGTCATGTATATCCCAATACCTAAGGACAAAGTGTGCAAAAGTATCGCCCTCATGCTTGGCTTGTTCTTGAGGTGTCTGATTGCCCATTGCTGCAAGTAGATGGTTAGACTAGGTGGGCCTGAGTCAAACACAGCAGGAGTCGTGCAACAATCAAACCCACCTAGCATTTTTTTGTCCTCATGCACAGAAAATGTTTTCTTTATTTCTAATCCAGCAGTTCTTTTAAAATGTGATAACAGTTCTATCTGATGGATAAAATTTCTCTGCTTGCTGTTTCAACCATGTGTGTGGTTAGCTGGGAGAAGCAAAATTAGAACCTTCTGTTCCTTCTGATACTTCAGTTTCAAAGGGTGCAAGTAGGTTGCAAGATCTACCCTTCTCCTTTGGGTCAGGACATTCAAATTTCACACATATTTAGAAACTTTGCCACACCATTTAGCTACCCCTTCTTAATGTGAAACCCCTTTTCTTGGAAATGTGTATAAGGCAGGCATAATTTTCCTTGGCATTGCAGCAGATCTCAAGGATTGGTGTTGCTGCTTTGTGGAAGTACGGAAACTAAACAGAGGCTTGCGCCCTCTTGTGACAGGTGCTGTATCAGTGGAAAGAAGACAAAATTGCCAACATGATGTGTCCCCTGAGGGCTTGATCACGAGCAAGACCTGCTTCCTTGAGCCAGCCACTTTCAAGCCTAGGGAGGACAGAAACAGGACCTCCCATTTGAGCTGGACAGTCTCAACCATACCAAGTCAGATGGCTCAAAGATGTTGCGGTGGGCAGACTGTTTAGGCACTTTAATGTGAAGGAGAGCCAGGAAAGCTTGCTGAGGAATTCTGTAGGTAGAGAATCTCTTCTACCTCAGTCTTTAGGGCACCCACTATTTAGAGAAATTCATTGATTTATGTTGGGCTTTGCAATGAACAAATAGCTCAAGTTGTTGCTCATTAAACCCAGTGCTTGTCTCTTTATTCTGAAGAGAAGTGTTGAAGTGTTGAATAACTAATTTGATGGATGGATGCATTTCATAAAAGACAAAGTGTGTCTTTTTGTGAAATATGTAATGATGTAGTAGCTACTAGTTCAAGGCATTATGGAATGGTACACTGCCCTTTAGCTGTTTAGTCCTAAAGGAGCTTCCAGAATTCTTTTGCTTATCTTTCTTGCAGCTCTTTCCATCCCCAGTCTTTGTGTAAGGCTTTCTGCCAACCCCCTTTTCTCAGTTAATACCTTGCAGCTGAGCAACAACCAGATTTTAGCCCAATTATAAAAATTGTTTAGTTAATGCCAGTTTTCACACACATGCTGAGCATATTGTACTTATTCTTTGGTGATGATTGTATAACAACCTATGCATGTTTTTAACTTTTTTACACTTGGACAATGTCTAATCAGAGGAGGAATTTTAGACCATAATCATGGTGTGTCTTTGTAGCTGAGAAAAATACTGGTTACTAGGACTTCTGCATAGGGATTTCAGCAGTTTTCTCTCCTAATGTGGCCAGCCTGCAATTCTTGTGTGTCACCCCGCCATTTTTTGTTTGTTTGTAAGGAGATAGGTAAAAATCAAATCAGTTCCCTGTGCCTTCCAAGAGGGCCATCTTCCATTTTTGAGAGCTTTGGAGGTATTCTTTGGTTTATATTAAGGAAGATAAGGATCGTTATACCCAAACTTTTAGTTGTAATATTTTTAGACTGTAGAATTCCAACCAGTGAATTACATTAAAAAATTGAAAGCTTTACACTATACTCATAAAAACAATAGCCTAATATGCCTGTTTTACTCATCCTGTTTATTCTGAAAGTAAGGCTTTTTATGCTAATCTTATTGGGGAAAGCGGATTTGCTATTCTTGTTTGAATACAAAAGATAACTCATCCCTAGGTGCATCTGCAGTGCTTTGCTGTGTAGTGAAAGACATTTTTGTGTAACCAAAAGTGTAACTGTCGACCTGAGTACATGGAGGAATGCTTGGAGAATGTCATAAAGCTTTAGAGACCAAGTAACAGTCAGGTTGAACAACTCTGCTTCATTGCATTACTTTAAAGTCACTTTAAAGGAAAGACTTGGGAAATCTTTGATTTTTAAAGCTAAAACTGAGTGATCATAACAGATAATGTCTGTTATGTGTAAGTGTAAGAGAAAATAGTCAATGCTGCCATTTGTTAGTTCACCTAAGGAACAGATGGACAAGATTCTCCAGGCTCTCCTGTGTGTACCTACCCAAATATTTTGCAAGAAAGCTTGCTAGTGAGAAGTATCTTTGTATTGTGTTGTTGTCATGCTTGGCTAGGGGCAAGATGAATAGCTTGAAATTCAGAGTCTGAAGATCATGGAAATCCCTGATTTCAGTGGAGCCAGAAGCCGACCAGGCTCCATAGGGGGACTATGCCAAGGCTTTCAACAGTAGTGGATCTTGAAGTATTCATGGGCAGGGGCTCTTCATGGGGAACCAATGGGAAGTTGCCTCACCTGAAGTGTTAGAGAAAGAAGCTGAGCGACTGAAGGAGTGCTGGCTTCAAAAGGTACAGCATCTCTCTCTCTCTCTCTCTCTCTCTCTCTCTCTCTCTCTCTCTCTCACACACACACACACACACACACACACACACACAATACAAAAATGCAAGTCTGGGATACAAGCACCCAAGCTTCTAGGGACTTAGCTACTGGAGTGAGTGAACAGGGAGAGCAAACAGGAGCTTGATGGTGGAATTGTAGTGGAAGAGGAGGCAGAAATAGGCAGAGGCAAAGCAGAGACAGGCCTGCACTAGCCCAGCAAACACTCTTTTGTTTTCTAAGATACTATTGGAGGGAAATTCTTGATTAGTTGATTGCTGATTAACTGAAAGGGAGTGGCCTGATCAGCTAGCAGAAGTTGTGTAGGTGTGGGGTGATTCATTCTGGTTCCTGATTCGCAGCAGAGCAGAGCAGAGCAAGCTGCCTTATCTGGTCTAGGGCCCCAGGATACAAGCAGCCAAGCTTCCAGGGACCAAGCGACCAGAGTGAATGAACAGGAAGTGCAAACAGGAGTTTGGAGGTGGCGTTCAAGGAGGGGAGGTCCTTAACATTTTCCCCGTCTTTTCTCTTCTTTCTTTCCCCTTAGTTCCCCCCTCACACTTGTTCTTGTAACACACTCCCATTTACTAGTAGGACCGTGATGTTAACCTTTAGTAAAAACAAGAGAAAGCACCAGTTGTCATAGCAGCACCCCAAGACAGAATCAATAAGGTTGCATGAACAATAGACCAAGAAGACTCCACAGTGGTGGTTACCTGCAACAACTGTGCAATGTTTGTTTTCTTACCCGAGAGCAGCATGGCATACAGATACAAGAAGTGCAGACTAGTAGCCCTGTTAGAAGAAAAGGTGAGAGCACTGGAGCAACAAGTGTCCACCCTCAAGGTAACAAAAGAAGATGACGGTCAATCAAGTAAGGAAAAAGAAACCAAAGTTTGCAACAACAAAAAGAGAAGAGTGATAGTTGTGGAAGATTTCCTGTTGTGTGAGATGGAAATATATGTATGTTGCAATGACCCAGAAAATATGCTGTTTTCCTGGCACCAAGGTTAAAGATATAACCAAGAAGTTCACACAACTTATACAACCCACTGACAAATATCCCTCCCTTCTCATCCATGTGGGAACTAACGACACTGTCTGGAGAAACTTTGATGGAATACCTTCAGACTTCAAAGCTCTAGGAAGGAAAAACAAAAACACTGGGGCTGAGATAGATTTTTTTTTTTCTCCCAGTCCTACCAGCAAGTCAAAGAGGAATTGATAGGGAAAGAAAAAATCCTTCAAGTGAATGACTGGCTAAGATTGTATTATAGATAGATTTGGATTTGGTGAGCACAATTTGAGGTTCCTGAAAGATGGACTATTGGCAGATGATGGGTTGCACCTCACAAACAACAGAAAGCATGTGTTTGGCCACTACATGAAAAGGTTCATCAAGAGGGCCTTAAATTGAAACATACAGGGAAGGGAGAAGTGCAATATGGCATACCATTACCTGGCAAAGACTTTTTTTTCAACAGAGAAAATCTTTTCCCCAAAGATTTCAACAGAGAAAAAAACCTCAGGCAGGGCCTCACATAAGTCTCCCCAAAAAAACATAGGAAGAAAACCAGGGTACAATGAGAATGACCTTAGATGTCTTTCCACCAATGTCTAAAGTACATGAAACAAGACGAACTTGTGCTCATAGTACTCAAGGTCAATTACGATCTTATAAGAACAAATGAAACTTGGTGGGATGACTCATATGACTGGAACTCTACAACTGATGGATACAACCTGTTCAAGAAAATAGAAGGGGAGGTGAAGTTGCACTATATGTATGATATGCACATATCTGCACAGAAATACAAGAAGAGGAAGCCCCATTGAAAGCATCTGGCTTAAAAATAAGGGAAACAAAGTTATTGGCATCTATTACTGATCACCCAGTTAAAAAGAGGACAAGGATGCAACCTTTGAAAAGCAAATTGTCAGCATTTCCGGAAAAAGTGATGCAGTCATCATGGGGGACTGCAGTTTCCCTGATACATGCTGGGAGACAATTTCTGCCAAACATGGCCCCTCCAAGACATATGTTGCTGACAACTTCCTCCAGCAGAAAGTAGAGGAAGGAATGAGAGGAACAACTATCCTTGATTTAATACGAACAGGGATGACTTAGTGGACAGAATAGCAACCATGGGAATCCTGAGGGAAAGCAACTATGTGATACTTGAATTCTCAATTATAAAGGAGACAAAGGTTAACTGCAGCCAAGCACCGTACCCTGGACTTCAAGAAAGCCAACTTTAACAGACTCAGAACAATATTGTACGAGGTACCATGACAACTCATTCTAGGGGAAAAACAGTCCAAGAAGGGTGGGAGATCTTGAAAAAGAAAATTCTCCAAGTACAATGACAAATAATTCTAACAAGAAAAAAACAAAAGGCAACAGAGGAAACCCACATAGCTCCACAAAAAGTTAAGGGACAACCAAAAGCAAAAAAGAACAAGTACAGAAGGTGGAAGTAGGGCCAAGCCACAAAGGAAGAATATAAACTAATAGCAAGCAATTGCAGGGACAGCATCAGGAAGACTAAAGCAGGAAATGAACTGAGCATAGCAAGGGATGTTAAAGACTTCTTCAGATAGATCCAAAACAAAAGATATGTGAAAGAGAAGAGTGTCCAGCTACTTAAAGTGGATGGTAGAGCAATAGCAAACAATTAGGAAAAGGCAGAGGTGCTGAATTCCTCCTTCACTTCAATCTCCTCTCACTAGAAAATCTCTAACAAAGAGGAAGTTCAAGCTGAAAATGAGAAATGGCAGCCCAAGATTGACAGACAAATGGTGGAGGAATACCTTGATGGAATAAATGCCTTCAAATCTCCAGGGCCTGATGAACTCCATCCCAGAGTCTAGCAGAGGAACTCTCAGAACCACTAGCTATCTTCGATAAATCTTCGATAAATCTTAAAAAACAGGAGAAGTGTAAGACAACTGGAGTAGGGCTACTGTTGACGCCCATTTTAAAAAAGGGAGAAAAATGAACCTGGGAACTACAGACCAGTCTTGACATCAATCCCTGGAAAAATTCTGAAGCAAATTATTAAAAAATCAGTCTGCAAGCAGCTTGAAGAAAATGCAGTGATTAATAAGGCCAACATGAATTTATCAAAAATAAATCCTGTCAGTTTAATTTAATCTCATTTTTTGACTAGGTAATCTCCCAAATGGACAGAGGGAACACTGTGGACATAATCTGTCTTGACTTTAGCAAAGCTTTTGACATAGTGCCCCATGACATCCTGATAAGCAAATTAGCAAAAAGTGGATTAGAAAAACTGTTAGGTGGATCCAAAATTGGCTGCTAAATCAGACACAGGGAGTGCTCATCAATGGTACCTTTTCAGACTGAATGGAGGTAATAAGTTGGGTGCTGCAGGTTTCATTCCTAGGCCCAATGTTCTTCATCATCTTTATTAGTGATTTAGGTGAGGAAGTACAAGGAAAGACAATCAGATTTGCAGACGATACAAAATGGGGTGGAATAGCAAACACCCTGGATTGTGATAAATTTCCAAAATCATGAGAAGTACTATTTCCCCTATACTCCTCACTAGTCAGCTGTCCTCTGGAATACTGTGTGCAGTTCTGGCTAAAGATGCACAAAATTAGAAAAGGTCCAGAGAAGGGTAGCAAAAATGACCCAGGGTTTGGAAACACTGCCCTGTGAGGGCAGATTGAGAAAACTGGGCAGGTTCAGCCTTAAGAAGAGAAGACGGGTGGGGCGTGATATCCCTCTATAAGTACCTCAAAGGCTGTTACAAAGAGAAAGGTCAAGATCTCTTCTTGTTGATGCCAGAGTGTAGGACATGGAATAATCAGTTCAAGTTATGACAACCCAGATACAGGCTGGACATCAGGAAAAGCTTCCTCACTGTCAGATCAATATGACAGTGGAACCAGCTGCCTAGAGAGGTGGTGGGCTCTCCCACACTAGAGACATTCAGAATGGAACTGGACAGCCATCTGAGGGGAATGATGTGAATTGGTGACCTGCTACTGCAGGGTGTTGGACCCGATGACCTTCGTAGCCCTTCCAAGTCTGCTATTCTATGAAATGCTGTCACAGTTCTCTGGAGTACCACTTTCCAAATACCTCCTGGAGTCTGGCATTGGGCAGGCAGACTGCCTGGGAAGCCCTACTGTTTACTCAGGAGAGAGAGCTTCATTGCAAATGTTAGGTGCTGCCACAGGCCACCTCCCTGGTGTGGGAAGTGAGGGGGCAGTTGCTGTCATTTGTTGTCAGTGGGGTGGGGGTGGGGGTGGGGATCACTCGCATGGCTGTTATTGATGCCACTGCCAGAGGGGAAGGCAGGAAATAAGGCAGGGCAACATAGGACTGTCCAGATGTTGTTGGATTGTAAATTCCATCAGCCCTGGTTAACAAACCCAATGGTATGAGATAATGGGAGTTGTAGTCCTACAACAAGCTGTTGCCTCCAGCTATTGTTGATCTCAGAAATAGCAACAATGGCAACCATGTATAGGCTTTTAACAGGGCATAATGCATGAAACTCAGACACCAATTAAACCAGGAACAAGAAAGAAAAACCAAATGTTAGACTCTGATGGACATGTTCAGGTGTCAGCGCAGCTAGTTATAAACACAATGATTATTTGCAAAGATTGCCCTGGCTGTTTGCAAGGTGCAGTGCAATTTATATCATTGTTTAGACATTTGGAATCCATGTGAGTGTTTTTCTGAGGCCTATTATTGCCAGCAGCTATAACTTCTTTGAAAAGATAAGCAAAGCTAAGGGAAGATACACAGAATAGCAGAGCTGCAAGCGATTTTCTTCTTGGGAGCTGTCAAACAGGAAAGAGAAAAGTGAGTGCAATGTAAAGATACCAGTAGTGTGTGAACATATGACTTTCTCCCAAAGAGCATTAAAGATTATAGTCTAGGGACATAGATTCTTGTCTTCCACCTCCCAAAATGTATACTATTCATTTTGTGAGAAAATAAGCTGCAAGAAATCTGTGGTTAAGTTTAATATATTGATCTTTGGAAATGATACATTAATAGTAGAATGTAGAACAGGGTGGTTCTGATTTTATTTTATTTATTGTTTTGAGATTATTTCAGGATTCATGGATGATCTTATGCTGAAGCAAGAAAAAATGCTGTGTTAATTGTATCAATTAAGATAATGGAGAATAAAATGAAGTGAAACATAAAGCCAATCATCCAAATAATGTAATGTATTGCTTTGCGCTAATTGAATTTGACTCAATTTGTTTCCTGTTTCCAGAGATACAGCATTTTCAAGAAAATGTGAGGAACCTAGCTTTATATGTAGACATTTAAGCTTCAAGGTCACAGAATTAGATACACTGAATTACATACCTTCAATGTTACTCTAAATACAGGCTGACATGACATTTCAGTGTAGCTTAAGAGTCTGATTAGTACACTGACATTAAACTTACAGGTCCCTGTTTCAGATGCAGTGGGAACCTGTAGTTTAGGGTGACCAGGGCTGATATGTCAAAGCTACAACACCTGGGAATATGTAAAAGGGGAGCAAATGGCTCCTGCCTTCTTAAATTGTGGTTTAACAGCCAGATATGTATGTCCCAACTAGACCACACTCTGCTCATCCATCTGTCTGTCTTTGTGTGCTGGTGCTTTTTTCCTACCTGTCATTGTAAACCCTCCTGAGTTTTTTAAAATCTAAGACGGTATAGAAAATTTCTAAATTAAAAAAAAAAGGTAGTCAGCCACACACAGCATTTTAAAGGAAAGGTGTTTTCCCTTTATTAACTTCAGGTGCCACCTCTATAGATTTGTTTAACTCTGGGGGAAACGGAGTGATAAAGGGGCTATTTTTTTTACTGCTCCAGTGACCTCACTGGGCTGTTTGTCCCCAGCTCTGAAACATAGCACCAGATTGGCTCAGCAACCAGCAGGCTGTTGCAATGCTTCCTTGTAGAATCAGGTTTGGAAGAGGAAGAAATGTCTTTGTTTGTGAAGGGGTTGTTTGGAGACCCTCCCAGATCATGGGACCCTGGCTCTCTGCCCATGCCCTGTTTGTGGGATCCTGTGGACAAACCCTGTTGGCCTCTGCATGAACAGAGCGCTGGGCTACATGGACTCTTTGTTCTATCCATCATGGATTTTCTAAAGTTCTTAATGTTTTGGCCCTGGTGGTATCACTTTTCCAAACATTCTTTTGCCACGTACTTGGGCGTCTGTCCCTGAGTGCCATCCCACAGCATGACAATCCACTTAGCATTCAGTAAGGTGAAGTGAGATGGATCCCCAGTTGCCATTTCAGTGCAGAACCATGCTAGGGAAAGATGGGGCTTGCAGCTTGGTGTGTGTCATAATTCTAGTGCATAGGCAAGCAGGCACATGCAAAGAATTGTTGGCAGGGGAACAAGTTTCTTAATTCTTTGCATCGGTTCTCCCATACAAATAACCCCCTGTCTGTCTTAGCTTTTCCGTCTAGATGCATCCTTAAACCAAACGTAACTCTGGCAGGGGACAATTGTAGAGGAGAATTGGACTGTGGGGAATGTAAATAACTTTTTCATTGCCCTGATCACCTGCAGCAAGTGCTTCCACCCCCAAAATGGTGTCATCATGACCAACACAGATTTGGGATCATGTGCTCCTATCACATCTAATTCTCTTTCAAGTTCACATTTGATAGGTGCTAAATGCTAGTTGGAATGGAGTTACTACTTGCATGTGAATATACATTTAAAAGTTTAGAAAGGGAGGATGAGCATTAAAACTCTTCTATATTAGTAACAACTCCTCTTGTGCAGACGGCGGGATCATTCAAATAATTTACTCCATGATCTGGCAGCACTGTCCCATTTAAATTTTGTGAAAAGTGGCATATTTTTGTCACTAGGGTGTGCTGTGAGTCCATGAATCAGTCTGCCTTTTCTAATCAGACTAGCTGCAAATGAATTTCTTGTCTGGCTTTGATGCTGCAGCGTGACCATGAATTTTTCAGCACGTTGCTTCACTATCACCTGGGCAACTGACTGAGTTCCCATGTTATTTTCTTTGTGTGCTACAGCATGCTTTCCTGCTCTTTGGTGTACTCATGTGAATGAATGAAAAGCTGTGGTTTGTTAGCAGAGTGTCCAAAGCTTCAGAAGAGAACCATGATATAATGCAGTGATCACCTCCTTTTTTCCCTACATAGGGTTCCCCTTGAAGAGTATGAAAAGGTGTCAGTTGGTGCAAAATGCCTCAGTTGGACTGCCAATTCATGCTTGACATTAGGATCACATTACCCCGATATTAAAAGATTTGTACTGGTTGCCAAGTGTTTTCTGCACTCTTTTCAAGTTCTAACTTAACAAGCTCTTGACTAAGGGACCAAATGTCTCACTGTAAACCTGTCTAGTTATGAAGCTCTTCAGGAGCAGCCTTTTAAAGACATCAGGCTCAGAGGCGTGTGCTTTAAAGTTGATCTCTTCTCTCTTGGCTTTTTGAAAAGGAGCTAATACTTTCAGGTGGTTTAACATTGTTTTATTTGACCTGTTGTACAGTACCTTGGTGACTCTTGTGGAAAGATGGTATACTGCAAAATAAATAAATAAATAAAAAATTGAACAAGACCCCACAGTTCCACTCACCACCCTTACTGTGTGTGTTACATGCTGTCAAATTGTCACCCTATGAATGAGCGCCCTCCAAAATGTCCTGCCCATTACAGCTTTGTTTAGCTCTTCCATATTCAAGGCTGAGACTTTCTTTATGAATTATGGAGTCAGTCCATCTCATATTTGGTCTTCCTTTTTATCTTTTGCCTTCGAGTCTCCCTAACATGATTGCCTTCTCCAGTGAGTCTTTATTATGCTCTGGTGAAGGTGAACAAAGGTATCCCTGTCTTGCTTTCTAGCTTGAACTGGGGAGGGGAAAGAGATCATTACCATGGTTGTGCTGGGACTATGGGGTTCAGTGCATTGAGGGCTACCCTCAATCCAGCACCAAGTTAATAGCCAAACCCAACCTTCATATCCTGCCCTGGAGTGTAAGGTTGAAGCTGGCTGTTTTGGCAACAGGTGGCCAAGGTGTCTTTGAGTCCTTATTGCACTTTTTTAGGGGAAAAAGGTGGAACTGATGAGAAGAGCGAGCAAGCAAGCGGAGGCACAGCACAAGATCAAGAAAAACAGTTCTAAAACTTTCTATGAACATTATTCATAAACAGCAGCCCCCACTTCTAAGGCCTCAAATTGGCCTCCAGAGAAGCTCTCATACTGTAGATCAGGGGTGGCCAGACTGAGGCTTGGGAGATGCATGTGGCTCTTTGAGAAAGTGGCAAGCCCCCACAGGTACCCCCTTGCCACTCGCCAATTGCTGCCGCCCACGGGCACCTGCTTGCCACTTTCCACCCATTGCCTGCTGCTGCCGCTGCCTGTGGACACCCGCTTGCAGTTCTCAAGCATCTGACATTTATGGTATGTGGCTCTTCTGCTGAGCAAGTCAGCCACCCCTGCTATGCATGACTCTTAAGTACTATGAAATGGGAGAATTCACAGGTACAGATAAATCAGAGTCACTGTGGTGTCCACAGTGAAAAAATGCACCTGAAAAAAAAAGAGCTCTCTCCAGTAGAGGTATGCCTACTTGAATTAGCAAAAGAATAACAATTCATATAAAATTAGAGAGGCCATAGATCAGTCTGGTGCCTGTCATATATTTTGGAATACAGTTCCCAGGATTCCAGACTATTGACTGTGCTGGCTGGGGCAGATCATAGTAGCTGAAGTCTGAAACTTCTGGAGGGCGTCATGTTGGGCAAGAACGCCATAAACAAATTTGAGGTGGTGGGGGCAAATTCATAAATAGCAAGAGACTAATGGAATAGATTAACAGGATGTAGTTTACAGATATGTTTCACTTAAGCAGCTGAGAAGTGATCAGTGAAGAACACTTGCTCTAAAAATGTACAGTTCTGTGGGTGCTTAAATGAACTTCCTAAAAAAGAACTTTGTTTTTTGTGTTTAATTATTTGTCTGTTTTTTACTTTATCCCATCTTCTTGAACCTGCTTTGTGTGTTTGCATTTATTGTACTTCCAGCCCTCTGACTAAAGTCTTTTTATGTATGGAGCGTAATTTTATTTATTTATTTATTTAAAAGTTACAATAGTGTATGGAAATGTTTGGTTCCCTTGAACCACAAGTCATGTAATGATTGTTTTTTAAAATTCCTGTGAAGTTTGTATTTCCTTTCAATGTTACATAGTAAAGGAGAGGTCTAGACTGATACAATGTAATAAATCTTCATAAAAAGAACAGAGTTGTCCTGGTGATTTTCCTAAATTCCAATTTGAATATAATCAACTGAAACAGCACAAGAAAGTGAGCCATTTTATTATATTGTATTCCTTGTTCTGCATTTTGCATAGGTCTTGATTCTAATATTGTGGGTTGGTACACTCACAGGCTTTGCTTTCAGAATGGTTATAGGATTGAATAAAAGTTTGACCACATTTGATGAAGGAAATGTTAATTGGAGGTACCACATGAAATGGTCAATATCTTGTGAAAATCAGGAGGTTTTGAATGTAAGAAATTATTTAGCTGAAAGAAATGTTTGTATCATGCTGTGTCACTTGGATAGAGACAAATGGTCATAGTTGATGTCATGCTGGTGGAGGGGAGTTCACAGAACCCGACTTCCCTACTCACTCCATTTTCTGGCAGCCACTCAGGTCCCCCCAGAAGCACCTCCAGACAATCATGGGGTGTTGTGGTGTGGCGGGGGGGTGGGCTAAGAGGGAGATGGGTATCTGAAGTGGCACCTAGCAGAGTTTGATTTCCTCCCACATGCGGCTTGGTTCAGACTATACAATAACCCACACTAAATCTGCATTGTCATTGAACTGGGGTTTGTTTTTGAAATGTGGGTTATAGTACAATCTGAACCAAGCTTTACTAGAAGACCATGACTTATTAACAATGGGTTTTCTTCATGGGTTGTTTGTGGTTAACAAACTCTGGTTTGTTAGCACAGCTGTGTTCAGACAGTACAATGGCCCATGTTTCAGCAACAGCCTATGATATAGCCTTGAGTGGGGGTTATCCCACCTGAACCCAGTCATTGTCTTGACTGAAAAGATGCATATGTCAGGATGTTATGGAATTCAAGAGGCAGTGTGTGGGGTGGGGGTGAGGGGGGAGTGCAAAAATGGTGAGTCCCACTGACCAGCCCTGCTAGTTGTTGATAGTTGTAACTCCATTTCTGTTAGCAGATCAATTAAGAAAAGGATAGGAAAAAGTTAAAACTGCTACTGTTTCCTGGTAATTCCCCCTCTGAGAGTATTTTGAGAATTGCTACTGCTCTTTGAGAAAATCACTAGCTTTGCATCCAGAGAGTATTTGCTACAAAAGTGGGAAACGTTTTTAAGTTCATTTTTAGGGCTGCTAATGTTTCCCTTGGTGCCTTCAACATGGGCAGAATTGCCTTTGCTACCTCAACAGATGTGAATCATCCTTTTTGATGAATTGTATAGATGAGTGTAAATCTGTAGCTTGGCAGTGCTGCATTTGGGTTTTCTTTAAGTTAGAGAAATCATTAATTTTTAAGCCCAGCTGTGAGATCTATAGATAATATATCTACAATGAATGTAATGGTAATTTGTTTTTTTCTGTGATTAGCATTAACATTCCGTTCTAGTTCAGTATTTTGTTTTATCAGTAGTTCAAGTATAGTATTTTATACAGTGTCAAGGATTCTGCACTGTACCATATTCTGTTGTGATTAATATCTGGAGACCACATTCATCATACTTCCCTTCTGTCAAGCAGTTTTTCTTTGCTGAGGTGGGATTTTGTGGTGGATGGAAAAAAGATAATTGCATTGTACGAAAATACATTCTTCACCTGTGGTACTTTGCTCCATTGTCTTTAATATTACAGTAGTTGTGTGGAGAAAGTAGGCTTGCATATTAAAATAAGTGCTTTGGTCTCTTCCTAGCAGCAGCATCATGTTGTTTAAAATTTTAGGGCTAATATTGCAAATAATGTATCTGAGTGCAACTTGCCTTCTACAAAGGCGTGAAATACAGGTTATATAGTTCTGTTTTCTAAAGCATCCGGTTGCTTTGAATGGGAAATGATATTGGCCTTTTTCCAGTTTTCACTTCAGTAAGCTGCACCCAGTTATCTTTCAGCCTCTATTTTACTATTCTTGGCTGTTTTTTTAATTAAACTGGACCAACTACCAATGTGCACAGTGGATAGATCAGTAGTGATTCCTCAGTCTCCTTCTGGAGTGCAAAGATACTGCTAGGATTCAATTCAGAGATGGGGGGAATAAAATAAATTGCCATTCTAAGTAGGGGTGTACCAAGTAGTACTAATTGAATGGAGGGAAAGGTACTATGCACAGCTAATAATATACATATGGAAACTCCTAGTTTTAATCATTGGCATTTATTTCCAATGGAAGATCAAGGGAGTGGAGCCTGTCAGACATTTTGGACTGCAGCTTCTTTCAGCTCTAGCTAGCCAGCTAGACCATATTTGGGGATTATATTTGGGGTCCCTGGTTGGTGTGGACAGCAATGAGCTAGATGGACGTATCCAGCATTTTTATGGCAAACCTTTCACAATAAAGTTTGTCTGACTAATGCAGGACTTAGTTTTTCATTGCAGTTGATAATCATTGTGATGTTTCCTCAACAGTCATGGAATAATGCCTTTTAAAAATTATTTTTTAAATCTAGTAATACTATGTTTCTTAGCAGCCAATAAAGAAAGTAGATGAGGTTTACCTTTTCTGGGCTGTCAGGATTTAAATTGTAAATACAGAATGAATGTAACTTTAGAGGATTAATGAACTTCAGTCATGCATAGTTCCTAATTTGAAAAAAAATGTAGTATTAAAGTATGCGGACTTCCTTTAGCAGTTAGGTTCTATTTCTGTTGTGAAACATTACTTAAGTCCTTTAGATGCTTCATTTGTCTTGAAAAACAGCCAGTTAACAAGTGATGCATATATATGCTAAAAAGAACAAAGAGTTGGAAATGAATCCTATTTTTCTGCAGTCAGTTGAATTTCAGTCTTTCTTAAATCTGTAAAGAAGCAGTGTTTGCACTACATTAAATTGTAAGTAATGGGGAAAATCCCCTTCTGCTAAACTAAAGTTCTGGAATCTGCTGTAAGAATTGGAACCTGATCAAATTATGCAGACACAAAATTAAAACCTAGCAATGAACTGTTTATATTCTACAGCATAGCTCTGTGCACCACAGGTTTCACAGGTGAATTAACATTTTGGCTGGTGCATTTACCATGGCTTTTTGGAGTTCTGAAGGATCAGTTTTAACATATGATCTATCATTACCTGTAGTAAATTTGTAGATAGCTGAATTGTGTATGGCTAATTTTCAAAAGGCCAAATAGAGGGAAATACCAATCAGTGCAAAATTAGGTAAAGTCCATAAAATCTATGTGCAGATTCAATTTATTACTAAACTATTAAGTGTTGTATATAAACAAGGATTAGTGTGTATTAGTATGGCACAGCTGTTAAAGAGGCTCTACTGCCAACACGGGGTGGGGGGAAAAGCATACATGCAAGGACACAATGGGTCATTTCTCTTGTCAAACTAAGTCACCCTGTGGATAAATCCTGGTGGGTTCATTGTTTGCTTCAACAACCCACAGTATGTCCAACAGATGACTGGGCTTTTATTATGGGCCATTTTCGCAGTCCTACTGCTTCAATCTTCAAGATGGCTCTGGTATGTATGCTTTGTGACAGAACTTGTCTTGTCTCTCCCTCCCTTTTCATTTGCTCCCACTCCTTTTTTTTGAGGGGGGGGGAGAGGATTTCAAGCTGAATTTCCTTTTTCTCTTCCCAATCTCTACCCTCAGGGAGGTTCATGCTACCTGTGAGCCAGATGGCTGGAACTTGGGGCAGCACTTGATTAGTCTGCTTGTTTGACCTGGTGTTGGACAGTTGGTCTGATTAAGTCATACCTTTCCCCTTCTGATCTGCCTACGGTATGTCTCACTAAACTAGAAGTAGTCTGACCTACCTCTTCTAGTTCAGAATCAGAAGCTGATGTATACACTTGGAATGTTGTAGTTTGGGAGAAGTGGGCCTGGTTCAAATACATGTAAGGAAGTGGTCTAGGTTTAGATGACACAACAGCCCCCTCTGGCTAGCTACCCATAATGGGTTCTTGTGGTGTGTGAACAAGGTTAGAGTTAGTGATGACAGCTGGAGGATGGCTTGTCATTGATGATTTGCTACAGCAGTACTTTGTAGGGGCAGGCTGCCATCAGTTGTGTTGATTCCTAAAATGCTTAAGAAAAGAAGAGCCACTCTGCAGTACAAGTAGGAAGTTAGTTTCAGTGAAGGAGGACTGAGTCTGTGTTGTATTCAGAATATTGAGTGTTTGACTGAAATGATACAAGTTCAACTTCTTAGTCTGCCTTAACAGGTGAGCCAGAGCCAGTCACTTTCTCTCAGTTTAGCCTACCTTACAGGCTAGATGTGAGGATAAAAGGGAGGGACCTCCTTGGAGGAAGGGTAAGATTAAATTTAAAAAACAAACAAATCCAGCTTTAGCAAGTAGATAAAGATGAACGCTTTTCGGTACCAGGTCAAAACCGTTTTTTTAATCGGTATTTTAAAAACTTGTATTAATGTAACAGTCATGTTTTATTGCTTTTACCGCTTGGCTTTTTTAAATGTATGTGATTTTATTGATTGTTTTAATGTATTGATTGTGAGCTGTCCCAAGATGCCTTGCATGGGGGACGGCATACAAAAGTTCTAAATAAATAAATAATAAAATAAAATAAATTAGTAGCAAGAGATGTCATCAGGACACCAGCCTGGCAGTTAGCATACTGTCTTTTGGCAGAGCCACTGTTTTGATTCAATGTTTGGGCTCCATTTTAAGGACAGGAGTTATGTATTAGCATTTGGCTATCATGCCCTGGGTGCTCATACCATGGTAAAACCTAGCATTTGTCCATGCTGTAGGCAAGGTTGCAGGATAGGTGGAGCAAGTAACTGAAAGCTACAGTAATTGCCTTGTTATGAAAGATGACCTCTGGCTCCAGAAATTCCATGCCTCTAATAAAACAGTATATCAAAACTTCAAAATTTTTCTGTTACCGCACCATAGTATTCAAAAGAAGTTTATGTATGCTGAATAAAGCCAATGCTCAGCAGGGTTGATTTCCGCTATTTAGCTGGCTCAATAGATATTAAATAGAATATTGAATAAAATAGCTCAAATATTATTTTCAGTATGTCCGTGATAATTGTGACCCTGCCTTGAGAGAGATCCCAATTACTTTTCTTGAAGTAATTACACTCAGTAGTTCTGTGTCTCTGATCAAGCACTACTTGACTTCTTCTAATAATTCTTCTAATAATATCTTCTAATAATTAACTCAGGTAGTGAGTACTTGGAGCAGAACCAGGGACCCAGGGAAACTAGGCATGGATCAGCATGCTTGGAAGAACTCTTGAGTTTTCAGAAAAGTACAAGCTGTTGGTGGTGGTGGTGGTGGTGTTGTTTTAAAGAGGGTACTCAAATCCCAGTGACATCTGAGCAACTGACAACTCTAAACTATTTAGTGTCAGGAAAGAATGAAATGTTGTATCTCTGGGGAGGGCATGGCTGCCCGGCTCACTGGAACTCTGAACAGGAGCACTCCTATTAGAATATGAGCATACAATGAGCAGTATCCAGTCAGGTGCTAGCGACAATGCAGTTTACATTGCACCAGTGTAATGAACCTCCAGTGCAGTGCCAATAGCGTTTGCTAACACAATAGGTGTTGCTGGCAATCCCATTGCACCAACTAATGCCATTGGTTGTATGCTAGATGTACCTGTTTGTGCAACGTAATTCATTAGTACCAATGTCCTATTTCAGATCCTACTTACAATTTTTTTCAAAAATAAAATTATATACGCATTATAACATAACTCTCTTATTAGAAACAATATTTGGACTATAATTTTATATGATATTTCATGAATATCTTTTAAATAGTCATGATTTAAGCAAAAGGAGATCTTTTTACAATGCCATGGATATACATTTGTTAAATGCATGTCATACAATAGTTGCTTCAAGTTCTGCTTAGCATTTAAAGAATTTTCGGTCATTAACCAATTAAAATATCATCAGAAGATACTGTGTGTGCTTCTGTTTAAAAAAGAAACATTGCCAACAAATGTGCCCTTGCCTGGAATTGCCAGATGTAAAGATATATGTATAGAATATAAGTAAAAATGCTAATGAGATACTGACAGGCAGAAAAGCAAATTGGTCTGTTGCAGTTTAATTCAATGTTTATATACTGGGAAAATTAGAATGCATTTTTGATATAATGAGATTGTTTTACTTAATTATAGTAGTTCGCTTTTCTGTTTTGGTTGGGGACCTATAATTTTTTTTCAGCACTAGTCTGTGTTTTTTCAGCCCAGCAATTAAAATTATGTATCACTCAATTTGTTCTTATATTTAGTTTTTACTTCCCACTAAACTTCTTTGGACCAAGTTTATTCATCCAGTCATATCTTGACTTACAAAGCTTATACTTACCTTTCCCAAAATCAGCCTCTTTTCCCTTTACAAGATCCATGATTAAACCAGAACATCTCTAATTGGATTTCTATTTTTTCCAAACTCGGAAACAATGGTTACCAGTTTTGGAATAAGCCACAATATTAAGCTAGCTTCAGAATGCTGATTTGTATATTTATCCAGCTGCATGCTGTGAAAGAAGGCACAGTAGGACTGTGGGCACAGACAAAAGTCTTGTTCTGGTATTGGATTTACAAACTGAGATTTGATTCTTCAAGCACAACCACTTATATTTGCATAATCTCTTTGTTAATGGAATGAGAGTGCAACTATACTCACATTTGCTTTGAAATGACAGTTTTCAGAAGAATTTGCTTTCATGCCTTGCAGCTTCAGAAAAAGATCAGCCAGTATTTTCGTAGACCATGACAAAATGTATGGTCTGGAAAAAGGTCACACGAAGTTAGAATGGTTACCTCTTTGGTATTCTGCCAAGTTGTCCTAACTTCAGTCTGTTTTACAATAGCTGGCTAAATTAATAATATGTAAGAAGTATGGCTGTTTTTCCATCTTTCACCTTTTATTCTGGATGGAGGAATTAAGTAATGTGAAACTGGTGGTTTTGGTAATTTATAGAAATAGGTAACCTCACTTCAAGGATGTATTTTCTATAACATGCATTCCCTTTTAACATTCCTAAGTCCTTACAGGGAGAGATTGTGAAATAGCTCTGATATATCATAATTACTATAATGAATACTATAGACAACTCTATGGACCATAAATAGTGTTACGGTGTACAATGGCAATATCAAGGGCAGCTGAAGAGGCAACAAAGACAAGAAAAATGCTCTTTTTAGAGTCAGAAGACGAGCGATAGAATGAAGTGGTGAAATGGAATATCTAGGGGGGAAGATATTTGTGTAGTTTTTATCTGTGAAGTGATAACTGATTTTTAGTACAGTATCTTTAAAGCAGTTCATATTGAAACATGAGAAAAATGCAGTAAGAGCACAGTCCTATGGGCTGCATTCTTGCTAGATGGAAAGCCCTTATTCTTGACGCTTCCAAGTATCCAGAATGGGATGAGTGAAGGCAGAAAACATCACCTCTATTTGTAAATTTTCTTCTGAACCAGTCCAGAATAGTTATGCTGTTGAAGGGGTGAGCTAGGGCTGGAAAAGTCAAAGGAAACTTTATATCCATTGGTTTACCCTGGAGCTGAGAAAAATGAAGCAATACAGGAGATGTCTCAAACATTGATGGGAAAAGCTTCTAGTGGTTGTAATCAAGCCCTCTTTTGGGGAGTGAGGAGGATGGCTGCTTTGGGCACTTGTTCTAATGGACTGCTGGCTGCAGTTCAAAAGATTCAGAAGTGGAATGTGAAGCATATCAAAGGGGAACTGGGGAGGATGGGACATGCTGCAACACTGAGGTGAAGGAGGTGGAGTGCTTATCTCAAGGCCTGATTAGTTAGCAGTGCAGACAGTTTCTGGGAATAACCAAACTGTACAGCTGGTGGGAGGAAGCTTGGGGAATGAGGGGTTTTCAGATGAAGACCAGGTGCTGTCAACTCTTGACCCCATTATGAGGTGTCAGCAGATGTGAATAGCCTAATTTACAAGGTCAGCACATGGAGAGATGTTCGCTTTCAGAGAGCCCCTCTAAAAGGGATGGGGTCCCGGCATGTTCATAAGGAAAGTTTCTGGAGGTAAACACTACATTGAGTTCAATAAGCTGTTCTGTGCATGCTCAGAGATTCATTTCGGGTGATTTGTACTTGGGAGCAATAAAGAATGGTTTGTAAGGGAAATGGTCTGTGGCTTTGATTGCTCAAAGGAGGATCCTTAGCTCGCAACAGCCTGGTATATGTTTATAGTCAAGTATAATTAAGGGCAGTGAGAGCAGCAAAGAAAAAAAACCAGCTCATTGCTTCTGTTTAATGTTCCCTTTGCCAAATAGTGCAGTTTCTTACAGTCATTCAGGACCTCTTACATGTTCACCCCAGGGACATCTTAGACTATCTGAAACCTACTTGTAATATATTTGCTAGATATTCCCAGGATAAGGCCTCTTGCATCTGCCACAATTGGGCTCCACTGTAATAGGTTAAAACTGCATCAGGTTAAAACTTTCTCCGTGACAAGGTATTTAACAGCTCTAAATAGTATATTGCAGTGTTATGTCAGCTGCTTAAGAGGTCTTGTTATTTTAACTTGTGCTAACTGTTCTAGGTTAAATTTGGTTTTAAGATCAGCAAAGCTTGGTGAGCAAGCCTATGGGAAAAATCCAGTGTTGCATGAGCAGGTTATCTGCTTTTGCAGACTTCCCCTCCTCCCCACTGCATCCCAACCTACTTCCCAAATCCACCTAAGAGGGTCTCCCACTCCTCTGAAACATTTTGAGGGTTCAGGGAAAAGGGGAATTGCCTCCTTCCCATTTCAGTGAGAGTATCCATTTCATTAGCAGGAGGGAATAACTGGATACCACCCAGAATTATTTATCTGCTTCAGCTGTAATGGTTCAAGGTGTGGCTTGCACTAGTACTTCTAAAGCAGGGGTGAACTGAGTTTGACAGTGGAGCAAACAACTTTTCAGGAAAAGTGTTTATATCACTTAATCTTTTGAGATATTGTGAAGTTGGAATTTTGCTTAACTGTGATATGTGTGTACTAGTGCTGTCTCCACTAAAACCACTTATATGAATTGTCCTATGTATAAAATTAGCTAATGTAGCAAAGTCTGAGAAGTCAGTGCTCATCTTTGGAAAATGAGCTACTATGTTTTGTTCATTTGGTGCATGTTTATCCCATCATTCTTCCAACATAGAACTCAAGTTATCATATTTGAGATTTTCAGATGGTCTTTCTTGCAGACATTGACCAGAAACAGATTTTCTTAAGTCCAGCAAGGTGTGCTCTTGATCCATATCCTAGGAGCATACCTCTGATAGAATAAGTAGACCTCCACCATATTGAGCACTGGAATAGGAGTTGGAGAATCTGGGTGGTTCATAACAGTTAAAACCACAACATACAACTCATTAAAATCTAGTAACAAATGAAATAAAAACCAGAGACACACAACGTATCAGCAGTGTGGGATTTAAAATACTGTAATAGATTTTAAACAACAGACTGAAAGATTAAAATCTCTGTCCATTTTGTAAAAGCTATTCGGATTTCAATTAGGATATTGAAATTCCAACCTTTCAAAAATCATGTGACTAATTTGTTGTGCTATGGAATGAAAGATTAAACATCTGAGAAAATGTTCATGCTTAGTGTAGAGTTACACTGCAGTCCCTACTAGTGCTAGGAAATGCACCTCTATTCAATGTCTGTCTGAATTATTCAAGTGATAGGTCTCAAATTCTAGTTTAAAAATGAGTCACACTGAACACAATCAAAATCTGATTTGTCATTATGGAGCTTATGTTCTCTTTAAGCAATTCTTCAAGTGCTGGTAGGTGCTGTTTTTCCAATTATAGTGTTGGAAGAGTTTCTTATACAGGATATCTCTACTAACAAAATTATGGGGTCTTGTTTTAAAGCTTGATTTTCAAACAGTTGGGGTTTTCTAATATGGTTTGGGACACAAACCAATATTCAGTTTTTTAAAAAGGCTGAAGACTTCAGAGGCTTGCTTTAAATCAGATGTAAACCAAATGAACTAGTATCAATAAGTCACATACTTTATGCAATTGGGGTTTAATGGGCTAAGCTAATTATAATATGTCATACCTAACCAAGTAATCAGAACACATTTATTTTCTGTTTTATAGGACACGCTTTGCTTGGAGTTCTGAAATTCAATGTGTCCGTGTAAATGTACAGTCTCACAGCTCAGCAAGAAATTTAAAAATCACTCTGTTTTCTATCCTCTTAAGTACTACTAGTTTTAATTCTGTTCCCACTTCTAGAGCTAGACACTTCATTGTTGTCTTAGAGCATCTATTTGTTTTAAAATACATTCATCTTCGTACAGTACTTTCATGTTCCAGAGGAAGTTTGATAGTACATAAAGAATGAATAATTCTTAAAGGAGTATGCCCTGTTGGGTAAGTTGAATCCTAAGAAAAGGTTCTAGCATTAGGAGCTTCAGAGTACTGCTGCTTAAAGAAAGACACCTGAAGAGCTAATATCCTGAAAATCTGCATTGATACTCGTAAGAGTTGATGAGGTCTACATTCACACACAATATCAAACAAATTCAATGCAAAATGGCCAGATACAAGTTAAAAACTGCTCAACATGGACATAGCTATACAATTACATGCAGCTGGTGTATCATATTTCTTTCAAATTCTGGAAAAATTCTGGTGTATTTTACCCAGGTTTGTCAAGGAGATGTGACTTTCACTGGATTGGTGAAATTTGGAGCAGCAGTTTAGAAGTTAACAAGTAACCTGCCAGTTTAAGGCCACTGTTAAGGCTGTCCCAGGAAATTGGAAGCTTAGACTGATGCCTTAACAAATACGCCCTGTGATCAGTAATGATATGGTGCCATCTCACAAATTGTGCTTTCTTACAAGCAGCAGGCAGGCATGGGTCAACTCACAGAGGGGATTCCTTTGGTGATACAGGTGGTTCTATAAAGCGAAAAACCTTCTGTAAAAGATAAAATGTTTCATAAAGCAATACAGGACCAGTATGGAGTGAGGTGGCCTTGCTGGTCCCAGGCACTCCATCCTTTCCTTCTGGATTGGGGCATGAAAGACCAAGGAAAAGTGTTGTTGTACTGGAAAGGCAGTGGTAAGCAAACACAGATTCTGACATTGCACAACATCACTGGTTACGGGGCATGTCTATTAAACGTGCAGGCTTCTGATCCATGAACATTTAAAATGCTAGTGCTTTTGGAACAGAGGTCAACCCTTGAGTTGGGCCCAGAGGAAAGCATATGGAAGGGGGCTGGCAGAAGCCTCTTTCCTCTCCCACCCCAGTTCCTGATATGCTTCTGGGCTCAGAAAACCCTGCTAAATGTGCTGTGTCAGTCATGCACTTCATCTTCAGCACTGCAGGGAAGCCGGCTTCAGCCGGTTTCTTCCTGTGCACTTTTCTTTGGATCTAGCCCACTGTATGCTGTAGTGAACCTTATTTAATGGATGTTAGCCTATCATCTCTGTATGGCCATGAGGTTTATTAGGTGGCCTTGCACAAATTTCCCAGGATTGCTCTAAAAATAAATGGCTCTGAAGTTAATAAGATGGGAATTGTAAGAATTTGAGGCTGTGCCTAGTGATGCCCATCTGCCAGAAGAATGGGACTCCTCCTTGTTCCCCTCTTCCCCTTGCACCCATAAATATACTCCAGAGAATTTGGGGGCCACAGGGGAGAGGAGAGAAAAGGAAATCTTGTTGTATAAGATGTCAGCTTCTCTTCTGTGTCAGTGAGAGTTATCCCTTGGCATGCGTTGCTTGATAGAGTGAACACAGCTTTATATTTTCCCCTTATGAAGTATAGTGCAAAGGTTATTCTGCTAAATTACAATGCCTTAAAACGAGTTGGAAGAACCGCAAAGGCATACGCGGAGCTCCATTTTCAGATACAGAAAGCATAAACTAATACTGAAGGGGAAGGTGGGGTTTTATTTTCAGTTGTGTGGTGTGGAGGAAGCCTTGAAACAAATGTTTGATGGTATTGATGCTCTTGCCCATCAAAGAATTCTAACATGCTCTGTGTACTCACAGTAATATAAAGAATCAGTATAACCTCCTAAGAAATGTCATCTTTACTTTAAAGAGCAACACAAGTCATTTAAAAATCTCTCCAAAGCAGTGAAACATGAGGAACATAGGTCGTAGCAGACAGTATCAAATCGTATTAGATGTACCAGACTTGCTATTTTATGCTAAGGAACGCATTGATCTAGTTCAGAGGCTTAGGGTGGTTTGATATCAGTGTCAAGAGAAAAATAGAAAGAAAGGAGAAAAAAAGAATGGTACGTGGGTTTTTAGAAAGGAGATTGGGAATGTACTTAACTCTTGCCTGATACGTGATGTAAAACTGGATTTTAAGGTGCACAGGATTAGAAAAGCATGGTTTCTATGTAAGATAGCTACAGAACTATGAAAGCTCTGTTATAGGTTGCCTGAGGTTTCCCTTTTGTCTGGGAAATAGACAAAAGGGTATACCGGGAGGAGGAGGCCCGTTGCAGACGGATTCTTCGCAAGGCTAAGGCTGATTACGAGCTGAGACTTGCCAAGAGTATCAAGAGAATAAAATGGGCTTCTTTCAGCATGAAAATAGGAAAAGGAAGGGGAGACAAGTGGTGGGACCACTAAATAAGGAGGAAGGAGATCCAGTGACTGATATGAGGGAATAGGCACAGATGCTAAACCACTATTTTGCCTCTGTGTTCTCCCCAAAGCAGGACAGGGGATATCCGCATAGGAGATTAGATGAGGCTGGGGACTTAGGGGCACAAATTGGAGTCACCCCCCCTTGAAGTCTAGGGGTTCCTCAGGGCATTGGACATTACAAAGCACCAGGCCCTGACGGGTTACACCCGAGAGTACTTAGAGAGTTGGCAGGGGTTCTCTCACGCCTGCTGGCCTCCATTTTTGAGACCTCGTGGAGAACGGGTGAATTCCAGAGGACTGGAGGGTGGCATCAGTGGTCCCAATTTTCAAAAAGGGTAGTAGAAAGGACATGGGGAATTATAGACCGGTTAGCCTTACGTCCACTGTAGGAAAAACAATGGAAAGGCTCATAATAGAGAGAGAGATCTAGTGATGCTAGATAGGGAAGGGAGGCTGACAGCCGCACAACACGGCTTCCGCAAAAACAGGTCCTGCCAGACAAACCCTGTGGAATTCTATGGCAAGGTTTCGAGATGGCTAGATGGAGGGGATGCAGTGGATGTGGTTTACGTGGATTTCAGCAAGGCCTTTGACAAAGTGCCCCATGATACCCTGGTGGAGAAACTGAGGAGTTTTGGGATACATCAAAGCACTGTCTGGTGGATTAGGGCATGGTTGACTGACCGAAAGCAGAAGGTAACCATTAACGGGGAATCATCGGGATGGCAGCCAGTGACAAGCGGGGTCCCCCAGGGCTCTGTCCTGGGGCCGATCCTGTTTAATCTTTTCATTAACGACTTGGAAGAAGGGGTGAACAGTCTGCTGATTAAATTCGCAGACGACACTAAAACTGGAGCAGTGGGCACAACTGAAGAGCAGGTACTCCAGATCCAAAAGGATCTGTGCAGACTATGGAAGTGGGCAGGAGACAACAGGATGGCGTTCACTGTGGATAAGTGCAAGGTCTTGCACTTGGGGCATAGGAATAGCTGTCATAAGTACAGGTTAGGTGATAAGTGGCTGGAGAGCAGCACTTGTGAAAGGGACCTCGGGGTACTGATTGACTGCAGGCTAAACATGAGTCAGCAGTGTGATGCGGTGGTCAAGAGGGTGAACGCCACCCTTGGTTGCATAGCCAGAAGTGTGGCTTCTAGATCAAGAGAGGTATTACTACCACTCTACACAACTCTGGTGCACCCGCAACTGGAGTATTGTGTTCAGTTTTGGGCCCCTCATTACAGAAAGGATTAGGCAGGTTGGAGTCAGTGCAGCGTAGGGCCACAAGGTTGGTGGCCGGTTTGCAGGGGATGGGGTATGAGGCGAGACTGAGGGAACTGGGTCTCTTGAGCCTGGAGAAGAGGAGACTCAGAGGGGATATGTTGGCGACATGCAGGTATGTGAGGGGATGTCACATGGAGATGGGTAGAGACCTGTTCTCCCCTGCAGAGGAAGGCAGGACGCCCTCCAACGGAGCAAAGCTCAGGGAACCAAGGTTCCATTTGGATGCCAGGAAGCACTTCCTGACAGTCAGGACCCTGAGGGTGTGGAATGGGCTTCCATGAGAGGTCGTTGAGGCCCCTTCGGTGCGGGTGTTCAAGGATAGGCTGAATGTCCACATGGTGGGCATGTCATGAGTGGAGCCGGCAGGTGCCAGAGGTCAGACTAGATGGCCCGGGAGGCCCATTCTGTTCCTATGTTTCTATGTGTCTAGCAATTCTAGCCATTGCTTTCCTTCTCTATGAGAAATATTTAGGGAGACCATTTACTTGTTAACATTATTTTAGAGTGAAAGGTAAAACAGAGGAATCATGGTACAGGAAATGTGTTGCATGCAGAGGGCCACAGATTCAATTTCTGCCATTCCCAAGTAAGACTGAGAGAGCCCCTTGCTTAAATAAAATAAAACCTGGACTGCTGCTGCCAAGTCACTGTAGAAAATACCAACCTAGATAGTTTAATATAATACATAGGGAGAATTTTTTATCTTGTTTGCCTGATTTTTTTAATGTTTTCCTGACCTGCTGAATCCAACTCTACCTGTACTTAAGGGATACACATTCACATTACCCTAAAACCTGGTGTGGCGGCCAAGATGGCCCACAGAAATGCTTTCCCATTATAAACTTACTCTTGCAGTCAAATTGTTCAACCAATTTTGATGAAATTGTAAGTGTAAACTAGTATTAGGCCAAACACCTGTGCAAAAGGTTTCTAGATTCCTGAGCTGAAAAAATAGAAAATGGCAGCCAATTATACATTTAATTTGACCAGCAGTGCAAAAGTCTGAACTTCTGAAATCAGAGAAATTACACGATAAGACTACAAATGAGCGTCATGCTGTAAATTGTTGGTGAAACAATCCATGGTGCATCCAGCAGATCGTCAGGGTCACTTTGGGTTGTTCTGTATTTTTTCCCTCTTGGTCCTTTCCCCTTCCTACTCGTGCAGTATCTGAGGAGATTGAGGTTAGGGCCATGTTCTTTCCCCTGTGAATCCCCTGCAGTCATTACAGCTCCCCCTTTTTCTCTAAAGTGACAGTCAGTAATAGCCCAAGCAGCTTCCAGAGTGCCCAAGCAGCACATAGAGTTCACTGCTTTTTTGTGCACAAGATTTATGCAATTTTTAGAAATATTTTGTTGGCTCTTTAGAGGTGTGCAAATGCACAACTGCAGCTTACTCAAATGTTCAAATGTTCAATGTTGCCTTGTGAATGAGCTGGTCTTCTATGATTCTGAGGAGATCCAGAATAGCTACCAAAATTACTATATCTTATTTAGCACCGAAGAACATTTGCCATATCCATGGTGAGAGAGATAAAATAGCCAACATTTTAAAAGTTTAAGGTAAGAATTGATTGCGATACAGTAATTTAAATACTTTCCCTTCAAGTGTATTTTTTACTTTTTTGTGCCTGTTTTTTTTGTGCACCCATAATATACTAATAGTTTTTCCTTTTGCCAACTCAGATGCTGTCAAAATGTCAAAGAAATAAAATTATCATGGAATGTTGCATCTACTGTACCTTCAATAGAAATATTTAGCGTAATGATTTAAAAGCAGATAAAATATTTTTACAACTTTCAGTTGTGTTTCTAAGAGATCAAGTGCTCTTTTTGACCTTTCTAGGTCAGATGCTTGATGTAGCAGCTGAGCCATCTTGTCTGACTGAATAGCCTTAGGATTGCAAAGTGAAACAGTTGGTTCTTCGTCGTGGCCTCTGTGCATCACACATATGGGTACTGCGCCTGCGCAGTGCTTGTGGCCGGAAGATTGATAGCTAACGGTTTTTGGCGGGAAGCTCCACTTCCCTCCCCCCTGTGGCCTGTAAAGAGCGGAGCGTCCGCCATTTTGTTCAGTCTTTGTGACCGCCGTTCACTGTGCCTCGTGCCGCTTTCGACTTTTGCTTCGACTATTACCTCGTTCTCGAATTGTCCTCTTATCCTAGTTTTTTCCTCCCCTTGTTCCCAGCTTATTATTCTGTGTAGCTTTTCTCTTGTTATTTCTTCTTTCGATCTATAAAAAAACAAAACAAAACAAAACAAAAATATATACTTACCCTCTTCACTATCTCTCTTTTCTTTCTCTTCTTCTGCGATGGCGCAGCGAGCGGCTTTCCGCAAATGCGCGGATTGCGGGTCAAAAATGGCACCAACTGACCCGCATGACCTATGCCTCCTCTGCCTGGGAGAGGGGCATAAGACGGATAAATGCGCGCATTGCCTGGCCTTCTCCAAGCAGGCCAGGAAGAACCGCGAAAACCGGCTTTGGAGGCTCCTCTGGGATCGGGCTCTGATGCAGTCAGACCCGCTCGTCGCTGTCCCAAAACCTGGCTCCGCTTCTGTGGCCCCACCCTCACGGCCTTCAGACGGAGGTGCGTCTGCTTCGGTGGACCCCTCTGCTTCACCTAAAAAGAAGCATGAAAAACGGAAACAAGCCGAAGAGAAGTCGGCAGGCCATAAGAAGGCCAGAAAGGAGAAGGTCTCCAAGCCTCCAAAAAAGTCCAAGACTTTGGACCGTCCGGACTGTCCCCGAAATCGGAATTCGGAACCGATGGGACCCTCAGCACCAGTGGCGGTTATGATACCGACCCCGCCCGAACCGGTCCTCCAGGAGGCTATGTGGGTTACCCCTCAAGGGTCTCCCCGCCGTTCGGTTGACCTCCCGCCTGCACCCCTTCCAACTCTACCGACACCCATGCCCGCAGTGACGATGGAAACGGACGTTGGCCTGTCCCCACCAGGGAGCCGGAGGAGCCGCTCGGTAGAGCAACGCCCGGAGAGTTGGTGTTGCCCTTACTACCATACTTGGGGCGATCCGCTCTCTGTAGGGTACTACCCTGCTCCCAGGGCACGATCATCTCCTCCACCCCGCGACCAACCGCGATCAGTGGATTCGATGTGGGTGCCACCTTGATCCTCACAAAGTGGAAGCAGCCACTCCTTCTCGCCGTCAGAGTCGTCATCTTCGGCCCCACCCTACTACGGTGCCGATTCAGCTGACTCGGAGGTCGACTCAGCCTCTCTGGACATCGCTATGACGTCCCAGGGTCCTGCGTCACCCGACGAGTCCCACGTCTCCTTCGCGGAGCTGATGTCGAGACTTGTCCAGTCCCTGGACATCGACGCTGCCCAGCACCCGGGACCGTCGATGGACAAGTTTTATGACGTCGTCCGCGGGAAACAATCGACATCTATTGTTCTGCCGCACATAACCATCTTACGGCAGGCAATGACGCAGCCCTGGGACCTGCCATCACATCCTCAGCCGACGTCCAGGAGGTATGAGTCGATGTACAGGGTTCGGGAAGAGGATATTCCCTTCCTCCTCAAACACCCGAAACCGAATTCTGCGGTCGTCGAATCCTCGCAGGGCAGAGAGGTGAGAGGACACACGGCACCAAGAGATAGAGAGGGCCGAAAAATAGACTCCCTGGCCAGGCGAGTCTATGCTGCTTCGGGCTTGGGGCTTTGCATATCAAATTATGAGGCGACGTTGGCGAGATAGCAATATTGTATTATGCAGCGCCACCACAACGTCGCCTCCACCCTCCCAGACCACCAGGGTGATCTTGCGAAGGTCCTGATCAAGGAAGCCATGCAGGTTGCGGTGCAGCAGTTATCCACAGCAAGGCACCATGTGGATACTGACTCCCAGGCCTTGGTCGATGCCGTTTCTCTTCGGAGGCATGCATGGCTCCGGAATTGTAATTTCCTGGAAGAAACCAAGCGGCGGATAGAGGAAATGCCTTTCGATGGATCCGGGCTTTTCCATTCTTGAACCGACCATAAGCTCAAGAAGCTCCATGAATCAAGGATGACAGCACGCAGGATGGAGATCCAGTCTCACGCTAGACGTAAGTGGTCCTGGAATCGTCCATCCTACAGGCAATCCTACCAACAGAGGCAGCAGCCTCAACACCGCCAGCAACAACAACAGCAGCGCCGCCATCCTCAGCCCCAACAGCGTTTTCAGCAGGGCCGCTGTCGTTTTGATGATCGGAGGCAATGCTGACGGGACTGGTGAACCATTCCTCACACTCCTTCAATACCCACCCCCCTCTCATTTGGGGATCGGCTTCGAAGTCGACTCCCCATTTGGGAGTCCATCGCATCCGACCGGTGGGTATTATTCATTGTTCAACACGGCTATCGAATAGAATTCGACATCGTTCCTCCATCGAGTCCGATCCGGTCTACTGTATGCTCACCGGTACTTCTCGACGAAATACGTCAACTTCTCTGTAAAGGAGCGATTCGTCAAGTATTTCTATCTGACGGACTTCACGGATTCTATTCCAGATACTTCACGGTCCCTAAGCGGGATGGTGGTCTATGTCCGATTTTGGATCTACAGAACTTAAATACGTTTATTATACCGAGAAAGTTTTGTATGACTACCCTTCAAAACATTTTGCCGTTGTTAAGGAGAGAGGATTGGTTCGCCTCACTGGACTTGAAGGACGCCTACTTCCACATTTCAATTCACCCAAATTACAGGCATTTCCTTCGTTTTGCAATTGCAAGCCAACTTTATGAGTTCACAGTTTTACCTTTTTGGACTGGCTATGGCTCCGAGAGTTTTTACCAAGTGCATGGCTCCTGTCTGTGCCTTCCTACGCCTTCAGGGCATACAAATTTATCCGTACCTCGATGACTGGCTGTTGGTCTCACAGTCCAGAGAAGGACTCTTGGCAGCCATCCATAAGACCTGTGCCTTACTAGATGACCTAGGCCTACGTATTAATACAGAGAAATCTTCTCTTCTCCCGACACAGACGCTCACCTTCATTGGAGCCCGCTTGGATTCGACGTTGGAGAAAGCTTTCCTTCCGCAAGATAGACAGCAGACTCTTGCTCGCCTTATCCATCAAATCCGATGAAAGGGAACGGTCATGGCGAGGTCTATCCAGAGGGTCCTGGGACATATGGCGTCCTCAGTTGCCGTAGTTCCACATGCCAGACTTCGGCTTCTCCCACTACAACTATTTTTCAACAGAGTGTATCACCCTCAAAGAGAGCCACAGTCCAAACTGATTCGGATCCCATCTTCCGTGCTCCACTCTCTGCGCTGGTGGCTGAAACCGACCAACCTTACGATAGGAGTCCCCTTCAGGGCGCGACCTCCTGCAATAACCCTCAGCACTGACGTGTCTCTCCTAGGATGGGGAGCGATATGCTCTGGCCTATCTACCCAGGATACGTGGAATCGTCTAGAATCCACGAATCATATCAACTTCCTGGAGCTACTGGCAGTCTTCAAGGCCCTTCATTCTTTCGAGGACCCCTTCATCATCAGATAGTTCAGATAACCTCGGACAATATAGCGACCGTCTTTTATCTGAACAAACAAGGAGGGACTAAGTCACCAACTCTAGCCAGATTCTCGATGGAAATTTGGGACTGGTGCATTCAGAGACACATCGCGCTGATGGCTGTTCATGTGGCTGGCATAGACAACGTGCACGCGGACCTTCTCAGCAGGCACATGTTCACCTCTCACGAGTGGAAACTGGACCCTCATATGTGCAACCACCTTTTCAGGCGCTGGGGGTTCCCCGATGTGGACTTATTCGCTACCCAACAGAACAGGGTTGCGAGGCTTACTGTTCGAGAGCAGGAATCGGACACGCGTCCCTAGGGGACGCATTCATGATTCCTTGGAACAACATGCATTTCTATGCCTTCCCTCTTCTCATGAAGGTCATAGCAAAGATCGTGCACGACCGGGCATCGGGGATACTAGTTGCCCCTTGGTGGCCACGTCAAGTGTGGTTTGCGAAACTACTCGACATCTCTCGCGGGGAATTTCTTCATCTTCCATCGCTCCCATATCTTATAACACAGGTGGACAGCACACTTAGCCACCCGGACTTGCTCTCATTGAACCTAACAGCGTGGCGAATTCGATGATTGACATTCCATCGATGCCGATGACGGTTTCGAGAGTTACGAATCCGACAGCTTCTATTAATCTATTGGTACCGACGATGACTTCGACCACCTCGGATCCAGTTGTCAAATCCAATCACTCGGGTGCTTCCCCTTTCTCTGATCTCTCTGCACCATCCGGTTCAAGACAAGACCCGTCGAATTCAAATCCGATGTTTTTGCACCCTGATATTCAGCATATCATCGACTCTGCCTTAAAGCCATCCACAAGGAAGTCATATAAGGCTAAATGGAAACGTTTTTCCACCTTTGCCGAGTCGCGTTCTTTCTCCCCATTCCTCTCATCTATTGAACAAATTCTTCAGTTTCTTCTGGAATTGCACCATTCCAGATTGAAGCCGTTCTCCATTAAAATTTATACAGCCGCGATAGCCTACCACCGTGGATTAGTTGACGGATCACCTCTGTTTTCTCATCCTATCCTCAAGAGATTCTTGAGGGGACTATATAATCTTAACCCATCAATTAGACCGGTTATGCCCACATGGAGCCTTTCTGTAGTTCTGCAGGCCCTTATGAAGGCTCCCTTTGAACCTTTAGCGACGGTGGATCTGCAATTGGTTTCTTGGAAGACGGCGTTTCTTGTAGCAGTCACTTCAGCCCGGAGGGCTGGTGAACTTTCCGCTCTTTGAATAGACCCTCCTTATCTAAACTTCCACAGAGAGAAGGTCGTTTTACGCCTCGACCCATCTTTTTTACCCAAAGTATCTACACCTTTCCATACAGGACAAGACATTGTGCTGCCTGCTTTTTTCCCATCACTGTCGACCCCTTTGGAAAGATCGTTGCACTCACTTGATGTTCGCCGTTGCTTAGCCTTCTACCAATCGCGGACGGAGTCTATTCGACGATCCAGTAAGCTATTCATCAAATATTCTACTAGGGATGAGGATGATCCAGTCACTCCACAAAGACTTTCTAAGTGGATAGTCCAGACTATTGTCTTGTGCTATCAGTTAGCTAAGCTCGAACTGCCTTCAGTTCCCCGAGGCCATTCTACTAGAGCTGTTGCAACCTCCTCTGCGTTTGCATCGGGGGTCCCAATTGATGTCGTCTGCCGAGCCGCTACTTGGGCGAACCCTTGCACCTTCGCCAGGCACTACCGTCTCAATGTTCGAGCTCGACGGGACTGCTCCTTCGGTAGAGCTGTACTCTCCTCTGTTCTTCACTGAGGACACCTTCCCTCCTCCTTGATGGTAAGCTTGTTAATCTACCCATATGTGTGATGCACAGAGGCCACGGCGAAGAAAAGCAGGTTGCTTACCTGTGACTGATGTTCTTCGAGTGGCCATCTGTGCAGTCACACAACCCACCCGCTGGCCCTGCTCGGTGTCGGTGAGTGGACACATTGACAGCTTGGTGTCGATGAGAAAGGCATCTTTGGTACCGACCATCCCCCTTTTTTACGGTACCGACACAAAAAAAAAAAGATTTAAAATTATTAAGATATCGTACATTCGGTCGCAAAGACTGAACAAAATGGCAGACGCTCTGCTCTTTATAGGCCACAGGGGGGAGGGGAGTGGAGCTTCCTGCCAAAAACCGTTAGCTATCAATCTTCCGGCCACAGGCACTGCGCAGGCGCAGTACCCATATGTGTGACTGCACAGATGGCCACTCGAAGAACATCAGTTACAGGTAAGCAACCTGCTTTTTTCTTTTCTTTTCAAAAGGTAGGCTCAAGGTTCCATAGCGTGGAGTGTGTGTGTCTTTTTTCAGGGAACCTATATACTACATCACATAACTCAGTCTCTGCAAATAATTGCTATGTATTAGTCTTTATGAGAGGAAGCTGCCCCAGCTGGTTTAGAAATCTGGGATACAAACAGCCAAGCTCCCCGGGAGTGAGTGACCTAAGCAAACAACCAGAGAGAACAAGCAGGAGTTTAGTGAAGGTGTTGTAGGGGGAGAGGAAGGCAGAGGCAAGGAGGTGAGGAACCTGGACTAGCCCAGCAACTGAAGAGGACATGTCCTGAGATCTGTAACTGAAAGTGAGTGGCCTGATTACTAGCAGCAGCCATGTGGGAGGGGAGAATCATTCTGGTTCCTGATTCCTAGCTGAGCAGATCAGAGGAAGCTGCCCCAGCTGGCCTAGGGATTTTGGGATGCAAGCAGCCAAGCTCCCAGGGAGCGAGCAAACAGGAGTTTGGTGGGGGAGGTCAAGGGAGAGGTCCCTTTTCCTTTTATTCCTAAGTTCTCCCCACTAATGTTCTTCCTTGTAATACACTCCCATTTACTGGTAGTACTGTGTTGTTAACTTTCAGGGAAGACAGGAGAAAACACTGGTTGTCACAACAGGCCCAACAAAATAGAATCAAAAAGTCAGCAGAAAAAATGGACCACAAAGACTGCCCAGTGGTGGAGAACTGCAGTGCTTGTGCTATGTTTGGTTTTTTGCTGGAGGTCAACATGGCCTACACGTACAAGTGCAAGCTGGTAGCCCTGATAGAGGAAAAGGAGAGAATCCTAGAGCACTGAGTGTTCACCTTCAAGGTAATGAAAGATGAAGAGCTTTTAGACAGAGTGCTTGAACTGCAGCAGCTAAGAGCAGTAGAGAATCAAGAAGTGCAAAAGCAAGTTGAGCCAAAAGAGGAAAATCCCAAGGGAAGGGAAATGAGGAGGAAACCCTTTGGGAAAAGGGGCAATGGAAGCAGTAGCACTAGGAGAGAGACAGGGGGAGTGCGTCCCTGTTGGTTCTCCTGGACCTCTCAGCGGCTTTCGATACCATCAACCATGGTATCCTTCTGGATAGGCTAGCGGGGGTCTGAGGCACTGCTTTGCAGTGGTTCTGCTCCTGTCTCAAAGGCCGATTCCAGGTGGTGGTGCTGGGGGACTATGACTCTGCGCCATGGCGGTTATGCCATTGAGTATCGCAGGGATCCATTTTGTCCCCTTTGCTATTTAACATCTACATGAAACTGCTGGGAGAGGTCATCAGGAGGTGTGGGCTGCGGAATCACCAGTATGCTGATGATACTCAGCTCTACCTCTCTTTTTCAATTGATCCAGGTGAGGCAGTGGCTATACTGAACCGGTGCCTGACCGGGGTAATGGGCTGGATGAGGGCCAATAAACTGAAGCTCGATCCCGACAAGATGGAGGTCCTGTTGGTGGGTGGCTTGGGCTTCGGGGAAGGGGACCTTGACCTTGTCCTGAATGGGGTTGCACTCCCTCTGAAGGACAAGATCCACAGCTTGGGAGTGCTCCTCGATCCAGAGCTTTTGCTGGAAGCTCAGGTGACAGTGGTGGCGAGGAGCGCTTTCTTTCAGCTTCGGCTGATTCACCAGCTGCATCCCTACCTGGAGAACGACTGCCTGGTGACAGTGACTCATGCATTGGTAACTTCCCGAGTAGACTTCTGTAATGCGCTCTACGTGGGACTGCCCTTGAAGACGGTCCGGGTACTTCAATTGGTGCAAAACAGAGCTGCCAGGTTGCTGACGGGGACTGGGTGTTGTGCTCACATAACTCCAGTCCTCCATTGGCTTCACTGCCTCCCCATTGAAGTCCGGGCCCAATTCAGGGTGTTGGTTATCACCTATAAAGCCCTTAACGGCTTGGGTCCTGGTTACCTGAAGGAGCGCTTACGTCCATTCATGCCCTCCCACCCCTTGAGATCGGTGGCAGAGGCCCTTCTCCGGGAGCCCTCCGTGAAGGACATTAGGAGGGTGAGTACCCGGAGGAGGGCTTTCTCTGTGGTAGCACCCAATCTATGGAATGCGCTCCCCAGAGAGGTCCGCCTGGCGCCATTGTTATTTGCTTTTTGGCACCAGGCCAAGACCTTTTTATTTAAACGTCATTTTAATTGTTAATATTATTTATTGATTTTATATCTTCGGCCAGGACATCTCCAATTATATTGTTTTATATTGTTTAATTTATTGTTTATTGTTGTGAGCTGCTTTGAGGCTTCAGCGAATGGGGCGGCATAGAAGCTTGCTAAATAAATAAATAAATAAATAAAAATATTGAACCGCTTTCAGTTACTCTAGGATGAAACTGGAGGGCAGCTTGCCTGTGTAGTCCTGAACAAGAGACTAAAGGTCAACCAAGTAGTGGCAATGATACCAAAGCTTGCAAGAAGAAGAGAAGAGAAGAGTGTTAATTATGGGAGACTCCCTGTTGTGTGGGATGGAAACACATGTATATCAGGAAGACCTGTGGACTCATCCTATACATGTGTATATGCTGTCTCCCTGGAGGACAGATTAGTGATATAGCTGAAAGATTGCCAAGACTCATACACCCCATTGAGACATATCGTTCCTTCTTAAATTTGGGAACAAATGACATTGCCAAGTAAAGCTTTGAAGAAATCACATCAGTCTTTGAAGCTTTAGGGAAGAAAATTAAGAACTTTGGGGCCTGGATAGTTTTTTATTCAGTTCTTCCAGTTCTTGAAAGAGGAATAGACAGGGAAAGAAAAATATTCCAAGGTAGTATCAATGTGATATTTGGATTCTGGGACCACGGGCTACACTTCCTGGAAGATAAACCGCTGACAAAAGATGGGTTGCACCTTACAAAGATTGGAAAGACTGTGTTTATTCACAGCATGAAAAAGTCTATCAGGAAGGCTTTAAACTGAATTCTGCAGAGGAGGGAGAAGTACACCTGGGTGTAACAACGAAGAGTTATGCACCACAACAGAGAAAAGCATCTCTAACAGTACCCAATAATAATCTTCCAAAAAGTGTAGGAAGAAAGCTAGAGTATAAAGCACGTGGTCTTCAATGTCTATATAGTAATACCTGAAGTATGGGAAACAAACAGCATGGACTTGAAGGCTTAATACAGGAGGGTGAATACAACATGACAGGTATAACCAAAACTCGGTGAGATGAATCCCATGGCTGGAATTCAACAATTGAAGGATATAACAGCTAAGGAAACTCTGAGAGAAAGTTACCAAGCTATACTTGAATTCTTGATTCTAAAGGAAGCAAAAGCCAAATGTAGCCAAACATGTACCCTGGATTTTAGGAAAGTTAATTTTAATAAACTCTGAACAATGAAAGTGACTCAATTGAGAAAAGGAGTCCAAAATGGGTGGGATTTTTTTAAGGAAATTCTGAAGGCATAATTATAAACAATTCAACAAGGAAAGGGGGCAGAAGAAAACAAAGGAAGCCCATGTGCCTTCACAAAAAAAATAATAGAGATGATCTGAAAATAAGAAAGGACATGTATAGGAAGTGGAAGGAAGACCTGGCTATAATGGAAGAATGCAGGCAGGTAGCATGGAATCGCAGGGATGGCATCAGGCTAAAGGCTAGGAATGAACTGAGGCTAGCAATTAAAAAGTCGTCTTCAGATATGTCCAAAGTAAAACACAGGAAAGAACAACAACAATGTGGATGGCAAAATCATAACAGGTGACAAAGAAAAGGCAGAAGTGCTCAATTCCTATTTTGGCTCAGCCTTCTCTCAAAAGATGATGTATGACCTTCCTGATGCAGTGCAAGTACAAGTGAAGGAGCAGGATGGCAGCTCAAGATTAATAAGTAAATGGTCAAGGAGCATCTAATTGGGTTGAATGAGTTCAGATCTCCAGGGCCTGATAAACACCTTCCTAGAGTAATAAAGGATCTAATGAAAGAACTCTCAGAACCACTGTTGATTATTTTTGTGAAATCATGGAGGACGGGATGGGCTAATGTGGTCCCCATCTTCAAAAAAAAAGGGAAAAAAGAAGAACCTGGGAATTACTGACTAGTCAGACTGACATCAATCTCTGGGGAAGTTCTAAAGCAGATTATAAAGCAGTCAGTCTGCAAACACACAGGGTAAAAAAACTCCAAACAGTAAATGAAGCAATAGAGGAGCCAAAATGGCTCCCAAGCCTGACAAGGGAGAGCAGCTGGAGCTGAGGTGTCCCCTGGGATGCCATGTGACAGACTGAGGAGGAAGGAAAAGTTATGATCTTAGTCTGTCAGCTCCACCATGGATTGTCCTTGAAACAACTGACTCTCCATGACTTCTTACCAGAGAGGTTTGGCATGATAGGTCTACCTGGCATATAATTAATCAAGCCCATGATTGCATCCACAGAGTCCACATTAAGACTCAAAACATTTAACAAACATTTTTGGTAGCATGTTGCCATGGAATTAAGCTTTCCCACAATGTATGAGGGCCAGGCTGTGGGCAGCAGCAGGGAGGGGCAGAATGACAAGTCCAGGGTGTGGGGTTGAGCAGAGTCCGGAGCTTTACTATGGGCCAGGGACTGGCAACAAGTCAGACCACATACACATAGAGGGAGAGAGAATCCAAGAACAGTCTTGAGATCAGTTTACCAGTGAGTCAAAGCACCAAAGGCAGGAGTGGCAGGAGCAAGGCAGGATCTACTTAGAGGAGGGCAGGAACAGAGGAAGGGTACATGCTGGAGCGAGGCAGCAACAACCTGGAGCAGGGCTTGAGCGAGGCAGGAACAAACTGGAGCAGGGCACTGAGATGCAGGGGCCAGAGCACAAGGAGTCACCAGGACAACTTGTGTTGCTGTGGCAAAGAGCAACAGTGCAGGGAAGCCTTTTATGCTGGTCTCCAAGGTCTCCACTGCACTGTGTAATTGCTGCTCAGATGTTCCTTGCAAGTACCCGCAAAGGTATTCCTGCTTCTGCCAGCACTTGCAGGGTCACTCAGGCTTTGATCCTGATTGTGTGATTCTTTGTCTATTCAGTGTCTGAAAGACAGGCTAGCAAAAGTTGTCAAGCTTTCAAATGGAGTACAGCAGTGAAATTTACTGTTCCATTTTTTTAAAAAAATTTGTTCATCTAACTAATCTAAAAGGTTAAATAATGGGACCCTGAGATCAGAAATGAGTAGGCCAAGCTTCTTGTAACTACAGCAGGCCTTCCCTGGCTCTTCCCAAAGCCTATCTCTGACACAACCTACTATCAAATTAGTAACAGCTACTAAAGTAACAGAGCCTTGCTCACTTAACTGTATCCCTAAATTTTACATTTGGCAATTTAAAAAAGCTGCTAAAAGATTAAAGGTGGAAAGATAGCAGGTGGATGTGAGGCTGTCAAGTATTTTGTAGAGTGTCATGTTGCTGGACAGAACTTCTGGGCCCTTGTTCAGTGCACAGTATCTCAGCTGTCAAGGAGCAAGTTCACTGGCAGTGCTAAGACACAATGCAGTATACTGGCATGATCTGCAAGAACATTGCCAAGAGTTCTAGCTGCAACAGCTGGGAGAGTCATTGAGGGAAAGATGAGAGTTGTGGAGGAGAGCTGTGAAATGATTCCTTTGAACCATTGATTTAAACATGCTGAGTATATAATTTGAGCTGATGGCAAAGTCCTCAGAGTGGGAAATTTAGTCATTAGAAATAAAGAGGACCCCATGTTGATTTATCTGCCTACTTTGAAGATTATAGAGATCGTGAGTTATGGAGAGAAGTTGCAACATGGAGATAAGGGGAGCAAATGCACTTATGAGGTACATTGGTGCCAACTGTGCTGGGAGATAATCATTCATTCATGTTGAAAGCCAAATTTAGTTTCTTGTATGGTATGGTGAAGTCTAGAACTTCCAACCTATCCCCTTTCCTGGGGAAGTATCTGAACAATTTTGATTATTCCATTCATCTGTAATCTACAGTGTAATGCAATGCATATTTACTGAGACGCAAGTCTCACAGTTTTGACTGGGGCTTACTCCTGTGTAATCATATAATTGCATCCTGGTGGTATTCAGGCCTGAATGTCTTTCTTACTTTAGAAAAAATTGACTTAAAAACATTTGCTCTGATGCCTGCATAATGCTTTCCTTCCCGCATCAGCAGGAAACCTTCAGAGGAATATCTACAAATTCTTGTTGATGTATAACTAATAATCTTGTTGTGGTCACTGTTAACATGGCCTTAGTAGAATTATGCCAGTGTGTAACTCTGTATGTTCTTAATTATTTAGAATTTCATGAATTTTCTTTTGACCTAGAGTAGGATTTCATATACCTGATGTCAAACAATATACATTTTGGAGAGATGGGGAGCCTCTTTACTCCCAAAGCTGCCAACATGATTTATTGAAAATAATACTTGTATATGCAATAATTATGTTCATGTGCCAATAGATTAGTAGAGCTTAGCTTAAATATTTATACACTGAAGCAATTTAAGTGGAACAACTATATTCTCTCTTGGGCAAGTCACTTTAAACATGAATTCTGTGAATATGACACAGACAATAGAATGGGGCGAACAGAAAGAGGCCTTCAGACCACTCTGAAAATTTCAGGGCCACTTTGTTCCAAATTTGATGGTTGCACTGTCCTAGTTCATGAGTCAGTTGAAAGATGTTAGGAACACCACTCGACCAATCCCAATGAGAAGATTCTATTGATGTAAAGACTGAGCATGCCATTCTTGCTGGCATAGGGAATGGATTGTACTTGTGTCCAAAGGCCAAACTAGATCTTATGTTGTCATATACTAGTCTTGGTGTGCAAAGCTTTCTATAGAGAGAGTTCTGTTTCAGGGGCTACAAGCTGGGTCAGAACTGTGGGGTCATAGGGAGAAGGAGCTTCAGCTTTTCCTATATTGTACTGCCCTGCTATTCACCAAAGGGGAAAGCTTTGGTTGGTACCAGAAGAGAGATTCTGCTGATTTCAACAGAATAGTGCTGATGTTCTGTTTTGGAGAACTGAAATATAAAACCAAGTTCTTATAACATTAGAAAACTTATAAAGCCAGTGGTTTCAAGGTGATAAATTTCAGCATTAGAAGCTAGTTCTTAATTTAACAAATATGCTTTTAGTACCTTTGTAATTAAGAAATGTATTGAAGGTTCTTTATTAATGAAGAAAAAATAATGTTGGTGCATTAAAATTATATATAATGTTTTTGTTAGACCTTCCCTAGATGTTTTAATTACAAAGCCTCCTTAATCAGTATGTCACTTCTTACAAATGCAACTGAACTGTACTTTTCAGCTATGAAGTTCTTTCCAAGCAGTAAAGGAATTAAGTTCAATCTAGTTTTGCATCTACCATGGTAAAAAGATGACACCAAACCAAAGAAGAAGCTGACAAGCCAAACATGCCAGCTTCTTCATTATGAAATGCTTCTTTAATCATGGTTGCCTTGGAATATCATCTTGATACTATTCACAAAGCAAGTGTGGACAAGGAAGCAAAATGTATTGTATCTGAGCTATTTGCCATCATTCGGAGTTACAACTCTACTAACAAACTCTCAGAAACGGAATACTTCCATTTCCGTCCTTTGTATTTTGTCATGTGCATCTGTGAAGCATTGACAAGAAATTTAAATGTTCTAAAAGATACATCTTTGTCAACATTGAACAATAAGTAACAAACCTTTACAAACGATGACCTTCCTTTCAATAATGTTAACATTGGATGCATATATTTGGTTCTGAGATCATTGTAGATAGAACAATCTAGAAGTACGTGAACAACATCTTCCATTAATATGTAATTGCAACCAGATACACTATTCTTCTTAGGAAACATTTAATGCCAGCCCTCCTAGTCTACCAAAGGAAGAACATTTAATCTTGCCCTGGAAAGAGCTACCATCATTTTAATATTTGGCAAATCTACAAGGTATTTTGGGAGAGAATAGGTATGAAGGAATAAAGAAGGCATATAAAACTTTTAGATTGGGAGGAATTAGTCTCAGCTTCTTTCTTTTGGAACAAAATAGCTTTCTATTAGATCCTTGAGCGTAAAAGGAAGGAGACAAAGAATCCCAAGCTCATGACAGCCAGTTGCAGTCTTTGCTTCCTTGATTTTGGGTTCATCTCTTCAAATGATTCCAGGATTTTTCTGAGAGCTGCTTACAAATTAATTTTAACAAGAACAGCAGGGGCAATCTAAGAACATCAGCTTTGATAGTCATACCACTCAGTTCTGTATGAACCAATTCTACTTTTGTGGCTGCAGGAACTACCAAAAGTTTATGCAAAAAATTATTTTGAGTTTTTTCTAATGAATTTATATTGGTTGTGACCTAGATTGGTTGGGGCTCTATATAACAATTTTAGCAAAACCCTAGTTTATACAGTCCATGGGCGGGCTGCACCAAATTTCCCCCTTTGGATCATAAAACCATAATCCATTTAATGTCCTAGCATCTTACAAGATGCTTGAATGTACCTGTGAAGACCATGTACCTGTCTACTGGAAGACCACACTAAAGCACTTAAAGGAGGGTACTTGCTTCAGTTTATTTCCATCAAATGACCAATTAGATTCTTCCTAGATTTATCAAATTCATATGGGGAGGGGGTTGGTAATTAATAGAAATCTCATTCCTTCAGTATAGAGTGAACAGGTTCAACAATCTTCATAAGCCCAACTGGATGTAAGAAAGCATACACAAGAAAGAAGAAATTCCCATAAAGGAGGATAGAATATTTATGATTACCCACTTTAACTGGGAAATAATGATTACCTCCCAATAACTTTACTGTATCATTAGTAAGAAATTGAAGAGAAGTGGGCAAGTAAGCACACTTGTCTTACTCTTTTTGTAACTGGTATGGAGTCAGGTAAGTATCTTCCAGCTATTCTTACTTGCAAGGATATCCCAGAATACAGAGGAATTATTCATTTGAAGAGCCATGGGCCAATGTCTATAGATTGTAATTTACTCTGTTAATGTTTATAAGAAATAGATTCAAAAGCAGCTGTCAGAAATAAAAGCTATATAAACATGTTAAACATTTCCAGCCAGATATTTATCAATAAAATGTTTCCACATGAAACAATTATCCAGAGTTGAATGACCTGGGGAAAAAAACCCTGTGTGTTCTGGGGCAATGTGGTGTAGTGGTTAAGAGTGTGGAACTGGGACTCAGGAGATCTGGATTCTAGTCTCCCAATAACCATGGATCTCCCTGGGTGACTTTGGGTCAGTCACAGACTCAGTGCAACCTACTTCATAGTGTTGTTGTTGTTGTTGTTGTGAATAGAAGATTGAGAGGAGGAAAACTATCCAAGGATATCTTAGGGGTAGCATTTGTGGCCATGTTAAAAAATGTGCAAGTTTATTTCAGTGTATTACTCAGGTAGTCCCTGAGTTATGGATGAGTAATGTCCCGAGAATGTCCTTAAGTTGAATTTGTATGTAAGACGGATTGCATGAGTAAGCCCAATATTTGTCCTAGTGCATGTATATAAAACACTTAAGAAACACTTTCATATTCATTAAAACATCTTAAACATAATACAATAATAATAATGTGACTACATATACTGGTGACAGACAGAGAATCTGTATGTATGTGTATAGGCATACAGAATTGAAAAAAATGTCACAACTTGCTTCTTATGCCTCGCTCTACTGTATGCTTGAGCGTCATTGTCTGTTCATCTTTAATCTTAATGTAAGCCCAATAGAAAATAATTTTCCTCAAGTTCCTTGATGATGGACTGCCAAGGCAAGATAGCCCACTGCCTACTTATTATATTCAAAACACTTTAATCCATGGTAAAATAATCTTCATGGGTCATGTAGAGGAGCAGAGCTGGCTGAGCATTTGTTGAGCTTCCAGTTCTAGTTCCTGATGGAACAAGGCTTATGTAGAAGAGGGGGAAACATGCTTTCTGAGGTGCTGAAGAGCTCACTGAAAAAGGTGAAAACATTTCCTCTAAGGAAATGGGTTTCTGTGACTATCTCTAATGAAAAGCTGTGAATATCTGTAGAAAATCTCTATCTGTATGAAAAGTTGTGAATACCTCTAGGGAATAACATGGCCACTGATGACGCACTGCCATATGCATAACATAGTTCCCTTGAAATATTAACAGCTTTTTGTTACAGATAGAGATATTCACTGTTTTCTCCTTGGATTATTCATATAGGATTATGACAGTTTGTGCATTTGTAAATGCAGGTTGTTTGTAACTTGGACATTTATAACCTGGAGACTACTTGTATATTTATATGTTAGGCAGAGTTAAAATATTCTTTGGTGAGGATACTGTCCAGATTGAAGCAAATAGTGAATACCAGTTTACCTACAACTTTCAATCCTGAGCTGCTTCTGCAGACTTTCCTTCTCTATATTTAGGAAACTTTGGTTAACTACCCAGAGAACCTCAGCTATTGGGGGTGAGGGGGTATAGAAATGAAATCAATACATGCATAATCAACTTGGGATTCTGATCAGTTTGTTAACTTCTAAGATCTCCCCCCCCACCCCCCCCACCCCCATTTACTGCATTTCCATCAGAGTTGTGGATTCATTAGGATGCTCTGCTAGGGCAAGTAGTTGGATTCTGGAACTTTCACAGGGTATATCCCAGCTGATGAACGATGTCTTTGTAGGTGGCCCATTAAGTTTTGGAATGATGGGTTGACCTATTGTTCCTAGCAGCTGCTGCCGATGTTCTGGAATTTTGCTGCAAGGTCAAGAAATAAGTTCCATGGACTGCTTTTACTTTTTGTTTTTTTTAAACAAACTTGGGTTCCTTCTGGAAAGAAAACAGTAGAGGCTTGCGTTATGTGTTACAGCATCTTTGGTTTACAATTATGCAAGTACAATAGAGGGAATCAGTTAGGTTTCTTTATAGGCGGTGCTGGTCTTAAAATATTGCCCTTTTCCTAAAAGCAGCAATATATCCTTTTGACTCTCCAAAGATGTTTCTTACTAATCAGTTTTGTTCCCTGGCTTACTTCAAACTGAAGTCTTGACTTAGGCAGTGGAAACCTGGACATGTTCTTTTGACTTGGCATATCCACCCCAGTGTCTACCATCTGGTATCAGGGTGTAGAAAAACCTAGAGAAAAGACTTTTTTGCATAAGGAAATAGAAGGATATATCTACATTATGCATAAGCCAAAAGAGAGAAGCATTATTGCTTAGTCCTGGAAATGTGGAAACTCTTACAACAACATTAAGTTTTATGGAAACTGTGTACACTAGAGAATGATGCTACTTATGTAGAAACCATTTTTACAAGAGAAACACTAAAGGAACAACTTCAGAGCAACACACTGCAGTACATTTGTCTTACATTTATGGTAGTTTTATTTCACAAATTAGTTTACAGTAGCCATATCTAGTTTAATTCTGGAGTCTACAATTTAACATTTTTGTTTTTCTGTAACTTTGCATTTTCTTCTGTTGCAGAGTAGCTATCCTATTTTTTTAAATCACAGAGAAGATAAATTAATGTCTAAATACTTGGCTTCAACCCTGTAGTTGAACTTCAATTACATTGTATTGGAAATTGTTTTAATTGGAAAAGAAATTAATTCTGGAAGCAAGTCAAACCTTTTTAAAATGTATTTTTGTTCATGCTGGGTATCTTCAGTTAGGGGTCGGTCTCTCTCAGAGGTCCAGTTTTGCAGATGAAATTTACTATGCATGCAAAGCCTAGGATCTTGCTGGAGAATCAGGTTCTCTCTACTTCGGTTATTACTAATCTCTTAATTTCTCAGTGGTGCTTGTTCTTTTGTCCTGATAGTATTCTCATTAGATGAGACAAATGAGTGCATGGATTAAATGTAGTAAGTGCATTTAATGAAACATACAAATGATCAATAAAACTAGAGAAACAGTTGCAACTGGAGCAACACATTTAATTGCCTCTAACAGATGCACGACATGTTCTGAGAGGTGTGCCCCACAATCCCTTGCATAGCTGCAGATTGTAGAAAATGCTGGGAGTATGACTTTAAAGCTATCTTTGCTCATTTTAGCCAAATACAGATTATATAAAAGCTACCGAACATTTTATTATTTGCAAAGGATGTTGGGGATTAATTCCAGGGGCTTATTTGCACCTAAGTCACCTCTACAACCCCGCAAAGTTCCTGAAGTGCACTTCAGTGTACCTTACCTGAATACTGTCACCATGAAAAAACTATTTGTTTTTGTTGGGTACTCAGATTAGCCCTGGATGCTGAGTTGTTATTCAGAGAATGGTTTGTTTTCCTTTTAAGCCCATCTTTAAATATAACATCAAACCTGCTTTTATGAATAATATTCTGTAGTATTTTATAGGCCCATAGAAGTTGTTGGAAAAGGTTCATTTAAGAGTTTAGCTATTAAAAAAAGATGTAATTATGGTAGAATTTCTTGACAATATGGAAGAGAAGTGTAACTCAGACATAGTTCTTCTGAAGGTGGTAAATAGTGAAGGGGTTCTTCCTATGAAAATTTTCATATTATAAAAGAATTTAAGTCGTGTAGCTCTGGGAGAAGAATACACTCTTCTAGTTTTGAAAAGGTTGTAATTCCTCAATTTTGCATAAATCTGCATGCATGATATAGTTGTTCGTGTGTGTGTGTGTGTGTGTGTGTGTGTGTGTCAGAGAGAGAGAGAGATTTAAAGCATCCAAGGAAATAGGACAAAGCCAGATTAGTAAATTGTACAACTGGTTCTTCTCCAACTCTTTACCTGTAGTGTGTGCTCCAAAACAGCTATGTCTATGGCTGTCTTTTTTCCATTTTAGTGGGGCCCTAACAAGAGTAGGGTCTTGGTGTTGAGGCTAGGTGAACTTGAAAAGGTATATTTTTAAGAGTAGCAGTTTGCTAGCTCTTGAGTTACAATGGAAAAAAGTCATAGCTGCTAGAGACAGATAACTAGCCAAAGCTTTGGTCTTCCCATTAATATTGGAGATAAGAAATGTTTCAAGTGAAGGTCATCTTGATTGTCTTTTCTTTTACTTTAACCATTTTGTTTTTGACCCACACTTAATACCTTTGTGTGACTGATGTACTGGATCAGTGGAAAGTTGTTCTTGTATTACAGAGGAGGCAGCAGAATGTAGCTGCATAAATAATTCTTGTTTGTGAGAATGGGTTTACATGCTCTGGGTTGATAGTAATGTGCCCTTCTGGAATATTAGAGGCACTCAGTATTCACAGTTGAGGATACTTCTATTAATGCTGATAACCCTTTAAGGTTATTCTTGCACATTTTGGTTAAATGTAAATTGTCCAATATAGAGTAGATTCTGAAATAGTTTAATTCCCATTTCACATACAAGGTTAGATTTTATACATGTACATTACACAGTAATGACAAAAGCTAGTGATAGTCACTTGAGAGATAATAGCATTTATATATTCTATCAGTTTAATAACTCTGTAGGGCCAATTGGCCTTTTCATATTCCTATTATTATGATGATTTAATGCCCATTTAAGTAAGTTTTCCTAGAACTCTCAGGAGATCAGAATAACTCTGCTATGCCTCATTCACCGTCAGAGACTTACATGGAGACTTTTTGGACTGTTTTCTTGGCTGTTGACCTGTTTGTCAGTTTTTCCCTTCATTGAATGCATCTTACAGGAGCCTTGAATGATAGAACAGGATAGAGTTGGAAGTGGAAATGTTACATTCTCTTTCCTTATGATACACTAATGGTCTTGTCTTGCTTTAAGCTGTTTCTGGATGATAATAGTTTGAGATGTGCATATTTCTGATCAGGTGCGACACTGATGAATTGATTGTGCAAAGCTGGAGTCCTTGTGCATTGACCCGAGCTGTGTGTTCACAGTATGGCCACACCATAGGTTTATATAAGTCGAGTATAATACTAGCAGCTTTACTTTAATCCCTCATGCCTAACATGGAATTTGCCTTTTTTAGAGCAGTCTCACACTGTCTTGAGATTTTCATTGAGCTGTCCACCACAGGCCTAAGATCTTTTGTGGTCACTCACTGCTAGCTCAGATTATTATCAGCTTATGCTGGAAGTTAGGATCCTCTGTACTGACACATATTACTTTGCACTTGCATTGAAATGGATTTGCCATTTTGAGGTCCTTTCTTCCAGTTCAGAAGGATCTTTTTGGAGCTCCTCAGAATCCCTTTTTATTTATCACTACCCTAATTAATTCAGTGCTGTCGATAAACTCGTCACTTTCCCACAAAACCTGCTAGTTAATAGTTACAAAATAATAATACAGTTGCCCAAGCTGTCCTATTATATTGGTAGGCCATATGAACTGTTGTATTCTCATGCACACACAACAGAGCAGGGGTGAAAACACACTGCTTTGAAGGAGCAGAATGGAGTGGCGGGTCATGGGAGAGAAGTAAAACACTCTCCTAATGAATTGATATCTTTTCCAAGCTGTCTGAATATCCAGATTTTGCATGCTTTCAGATGCCTGCACATGTTCTTCTGGAAAAAAAAACCATGGGGAACTCCATCAACAAAACAAAGCACAAAACAACTTTTTTAAAGGGAGCTAGACTTTTGGCAACTGCATATCAAAACTGAATTTTTCTTTAATAAGGGTGTGGCTCACACTTGTCCATATTCATGAGAACTTAGGAACAAGTCTAAAAGTTCTAGGGCCTTGTGGAAAACGGGGTCTCCTCAGCTCAAGAAGAGGATTTTGCCAATGAAGGGGAAGTAATCTTATCATCTCTGTGTGAGCACAGATCACCTGTGCCTTGGTTTGACTTGACAGCTCATTTTTTGACACCAAAGATGAAAAGGGGTATTTGGAGCTGCTCTGGGTCCATGTCCAGGGTTGGTTTCTGCTGTACCTTGGCAACAGGTATCTCCATGGACATGAACATACAAGGTTGATGATTTTAAGACCTCCATAAGTGTGATCATATGCACTTATGAAAGACTGCAAGAAAGCATTTTTAAAGTGCAAAAATACTTGTGCACATTAGGCGCTCATGATTGTGGCATGGAGGACTGCAAGCCATTGTCAGCCCCACCGCCCATGCTTTTAGGGCAGTAGTAAGCTGGCTGTCACTGGCAAGTGCCTAGGCAAGTTTGGTAAGTTGGGCAAGAGGTTTTTGCTGTTCTTGTCACCTGGATTCAATGATGTGACAGTTCAGCATAGGTAGAACAGTCCCTACCTCAGTCCATGGATTGTTATGGTGTGTGTTGCCCTCAGTTAAGCCCCTTTATAAGAATTGTCCCAGATTTGGCAGGTTACACATGATGGGTTGCTGTGTCATGCAGATCCAGTCAGAGAGAGCCACACTGTCCCTGGATAAGCTTTTTAGAGATGTTTTAATGAATGTGCATAGATTTGCTGCAAAGGCTGGTCTTCCCACTCCTAAACTGAATGCAGGTAGCATTTCTGAAAGAGGGCATTACTTGCTGCAAGATTATTGCAAACTGATGTCTTGTGGAGCTATTCCATCAGTGGAATATACATTTTTTGATCAGTCTCCTGATTCATGTGAGGCTCTGGCCACCCTGCTATTTATACAGGAGGTTGTCAAGAAAGAATAAAATAATGAGCTTGAGAAAAAAGAATCCATCTACAAGGTGCACAAAAGTTAACTTTAACATTTGGTCATTCTTCAATTTTTAATTTCCTTTTTATTATGAGAATATGAAATTTTAAGATAAACATTCTGGTATAAACATTTCTTGTATAAACAATAAAAATACAAGGCTGACAGATATATGAGAGGGTAAAAACTGGAGACTATTTGGGTTATTTTAGACATAGGAGTTAAGTTGTTTGAGTTAGCTGAAATGCACTTGCAGCCAGCTTATGGAATAAGTAAGCATGATCAAATGTTAGGACATGTTTGCATGTAAATTGAAGTTTAGTTTACAATGAAAATTAGAATATTTCTCATTTATATGAGTCACATGCTTTTATCTTTTCTGTACACCAGTTTTTAATCTTTTAATTATTTTACTTTTAGCTAAAATATTAATCTTTAATTTTTAATTAAGTAGCAACTGGACTTTGGACCAAATTCTGATGATTTTGGTAATATTCTTGATTTGATATTTTGAAGAGAGTAGTTTAAATCCAACATTGTACAATGATGCAGTGGGGGATTTCCTTGCTCCTCTCTCTCTTGCAGCCCTCCAGATCTGCTTCAGAGGGCCCCTCAAATCTCTAGAAAAGATTTGGGTTTGCTCAAGGGCTGGGGCAATCAGTTTCACCAGCTGTTTCCAATCTGCTGGCAGATGGCCAGCTTTGGATACTAGCCAGTGTTTTGTCTGCCATCATTCAATGATCAGATGCAAGATATAGTGCTTGCCGTTTTTAGCATAATTTAAGTGATTTAACAAATTATGTTGGGATTTTTAAAAACTTAGCACAATTTATTTTTGGTGTGGCCAAAAAAGGGGGCGGGTTTTGGTTGACACCTAGTACTTTTAGATTGCAAAATTAGCCTCATTATAGTATTCATGTTGTAATTACTCTCTCTCCCATTCATCATCTAACTTTGGAAGAGATTCAAATGATGG